>NC_056437.1:13955533-14255533 GCF_018296145.1 Oncorhynchus tshawytscha
CTTTTTTCTCCCCAATTTCATAATTTCCAATTGGTAGATACAGTCTTGTCCCACAGCTGCAACTCCTGTATGGACTCGAAAGAGGCGAAGGTAGAGAGCCATGTGTCCTCCGAAACATGACCCCGCCAAGCCGCACTGCTTCTTGACACACTGCTCGCTTAACCCAGAAGACAGCCACACCAATGTGTTGGAGAAAACACAGCACAGCTGGCAACCGAAGCCAGCGTGCGTGCGCCCGGCCGCCACAAGGAGTCGCTATAGCGCAATGGGTCATGACTGTAACAGTAAGGACCTCAGAAATTCATGTTCATCACTCACCACACTAGGTCATTAGATGCCTCCCAAAAATAAGTCTCTGCAAAAACAAATCAAAGCTGGTAGTTTTTCCTGCGTTTACAATGTATCCAATTTCACTTTGTGTGGTTGTTAGTTTACCTTTCTGTAACTTTGTAGCAAATACGGTCTGCTTGTGTAGGTGCTGTCACGTTCTGACCTTTATTTCCTTTGTTTTGTATTTATTTAGTATGGTCAGGGCGTGAGTTGGGGTGGGCAGTCTATGTTTGTTTTTCTATGATTTGGGGATTTGTATGTTTCGGCCTAGTATGGTTCTCAATCAGAGGCAGGTGTCATTAGTTGTCTCTGATTGAGAATCATACTTAGGTAGCCTGGGTTGCACTGTTTGTTTGTGGGTGATTGTCTATGTTGATTGCTTGTGTCAGCACAGTTCTCATTAGCTTCACGGTCATTTACTGGTTTTGTATAGTGTGTTTCAGTGTTCAGTGTTTTCTTTATTCAAATTCATGATGAACACATACCACGCCGCATTTTGGTCCTCCGATCCTTCTCGCCTCTCCTCTTCAGATGAAGAGGAGGACATCCGTGACAGGTGCTTATTGCAAAGTGTCCCGATATCTTTTCCAACTGTCCCATTATCTGGTTTTAATGCCCATTCTAGAATGCCCTTCTAGCCAATCAGAAATTAGTATTCAACAATGATCTGGTATAAGGGGACTAATATAAGGTGACTTTAATCACATTGGAAAAATTGGGTGAGGGATGTGTTGTAGTTGAACCCACATTATCTTTCCTCCGGAGTTTATCCTAACTTCCACTTAAGTTAAATGTTCACTTAGTCATGCATCGATGTCAATGGGAGACTAAGTGAAAATTCGGCTTAAGTGAAAGTTAGGATTTAGGATTATTATTTATGACTTTGGGTGAAGTGACTGAGGAAAAGCCTGTTTTGAAGTTTAAGACACTTTCTCATAAGTTCTCAGTGGGTGTGCGTCGCTGTGGTGCACAATGTAGGGAATAGGGTGTCATTTCACACATCAACCGTAGACTTACAGTTGCAGGATCCTGAGTGTTTGACCTCCAGGTGACGCTGCTGAGCGCATGCGGCCTGCCTCATGGAACACTCGCTGGGGTAGGTGTTGTTGTCGCTGGAGCACACACTCTCACCCGGGCGACTCTCCGGACATGGCTCGTCACACACAGAGCAGCGTCCGCGGCCACTCGCTTCATCCCACAGACACCTTTTCGCTCCCCGACACACGATGTCGCCACATGACCGGGCGTCTAGAGAGGAGACACACACAGAAAGCATCAGACAATATTATCACACTCCCACACAGACCCAGGCCAGCACGGATCTATTTCTGATTCACACACACAACATGATTCTGGTGATGGAGATAGACGTAGTGTCCTGTCTGTGTGTATGAGAACAGACAGAACAGACATGTTTTTGATGTTTATTAGGCCTACTACTCTGGTATGTTCTGACAAAGGTCTTGGCGCATCAAAACACTGAAATCTTCATTGATCTAAGCGTGATGTATCAACTTTACAAACGGCACCCCATATTGATGCTTCAGTACTTACCAAGGCATTTCCCTTCGTACGCCACGCCGATGGACCTTCCCAGGATGCACGTGGCTCTCCTCAGATGACAGGCGCTGGCATAAACAACGCCGTCGTTGCCACACAGGTACTGGTCAGGTGACTTCACCTCTGGACACTGGTGATTACAGGCCACACAGTAGGCATTGTTGGTCTGGTCCACGACACACGACGCAGAGCCAGGGCAGCGAACTCCGTGACATGTCTCTGTGAATGGAAAGACACACACACACACATGTAGAGGCATGACTCACATGTGACACTATTCATGTCATGTGAAACATTCAAATTACACACAATTGAAACATTTCACTTCACAACTCTCAGATTCCACCAGATAAATACACCTGTGATGTTTATTTTTCCTTGCTGCTAGTCTATCTATACGCTTTCTTACTGCCTAAGTTTGACTTAGCTTATCTGTGATATCAGATGGCAGACTCCACCTCACACTTCTGGTCTTTTTTGGACCTGCAGACATGGCCGACTCCAGGCATAAGCGACATAACAGGTCTATTGAGAGTAAAAATAGTGAAATACACCAGGAGCAATTTCGAAATTTGGTTGTGCATCAGTAGTTTTTCTCTTGTTATGTCAGTCACTCAATTAGCTGACAATTAGCCATGTCAATGTTTTGATTGGTAGTTAGTCTAGCATGCTATCTAAACTTGTAGCAATCTTGGCTGAGTACCGACTGTGCCCAGCGGCCCTGACTTTCAGGGGGCCCCTATTGATTTTTTTTAGTCATTCTCACTCAGATATCATATTAACATGGCATAAGTCATGGCAGAATGTGTAAAGTTATAGGAATTTAGCTTTAAAGGCCCCCAATAGAGGGCAATGCCATCACTATTTCGACATAATTTCTGTCCAATAGCAGAAATTCTCATTTAGGTTCCACCTCCAAAGAATGATGCATGCTGATAATACATATTCACGAATTGAGGGAGGGAACATGGAGTGGAGAATTGAGGGTTTCAACATGGAGTGTAGAAATAATATCAAGCAGGGCACTGACATCCATCAGTGTAGCTAGCTAGCATGCTAACCTTATATAGCTAGCTAATGTTACTAATTGCCTCATTCAGCGCGACACATCTCCTTCACATAGAGTTGATCATGCTGTTGATTGTGGCCTGTGGAATGTGGTTCCACTCCTCTTCAATGGCTGTGCAAAGTTGCTGGATATTGGCGTGAACTGGAGCACGTTGTCGTACACGTCAAGCCAGATTATCCCAAACATGCTCAATGGGTGACATGTCTGGTGGATATGCAGGCAACAGAAGAAATGGGACATTTTCAGCTTCTAGGAATTGTGTACAGATCCTTGCAACATGAGGCTGTGCATTATCATGCTGAAACATGATGTCGTGGTGGCAGATGAATGGCACGACAACGGACCTCAGGATAACATACAATTGTGTTAATTGTCCGTAGCTTATGCCTGCCTATACCATAACCCCTGCCACCATGGGGCACTGTTCACAATGTTGACATTAGCAAACCGCTCACCCACACAGTCTGCCATCTGTCCGGTACAATTGAAACCGGGATTCATCCGTGAAGAGCACACTTCTCCAGCGTGCCAGTGGCCATCGAAGGTGAGCATTTGCCCACTGAAGTCGGTTATGACACTGAACTGCAGTCAATCCAAGACCCTGGTGAAGATGACAAGCAAGCAGATGAGCTTCCCTGAGATGGTTTCTGACAGTTTCTTCAGAAAGTCTTTGGTTGTGCAAACCCACAGTTTCATCAGCTGTCTGGGTGGCTGGTCTCAGATGATCCCGCAGGTGAAGAAGCCAGATGTGGAGGTCCTGGGCTGGCTTGTTTACAAGTGGCCTGAGGTTGTGAGGTGGTTGGATGTACTGCCAAATTCACTAAAACAACGTTGGAGGTGGCTTATGGTAGAGAAATGAACATTCAATTCTCTGGAAACCGCTTTGGTGGACATTCTGCTGTCAGTATGCCAAATGCACGCTCGCTCAAAACTTGAGACATCTATGGCATTATGTTATGTGACAAAACTGCACACAAGGTGCACCTGTGTAATGGTCATGCTGTTTAATCAGCTTCTTGATATGCCACACCTGTCAGGTGGATGGATTATCTTGGCAAAGGAGAAATGCTCACTAACAGGAATGTAAACAAATGTGCGCAATTTCTTTTTGAGAAATAAGCTTTTCATGCATATGGAACATTTTGGGGATCTTTTATTTCAGCTCATGAAACATTGGACCAACACTTTACATGTTGCGTTTATATTTTTGTTAGGTATAGATAAACAAGTTTGTGGAATCTGTACCAATCAAAGCAGTGGAATGTGGTCAAAACCATTCATCTTGGGGGGAGCGGGGTTCCAAAATGCAATCATATCACACACAATTTTACAATTTATAAAATGGTCATATTTTTTTTTTAATACAGACTAACTCAAAAATAAGTAAAACTTGACAAATTATCCAATGGGTTATGATAATTTGCTGGTAAAAAAAGTGGAGTTACAAAAACACAAGTGTGCACACCCTATTTTAATTTGCTCCATGGCTCAGGCAGCCAAATGTAGACTACAGCGAAAAGCTGTTTGGCTCAGCCAAACATGGTCTATTGTATTGCTCAGCTTAATTGCAACTCGTGAAGAGGAAGAACTTTGCAGGTGTTTCTGATTAGCCATGCTGGTGGGTGGTAACATTCAAACAAAACCCAGCCCTGAAAAGAAATGTAGACAGGAAAGTATTAGCACGTCCTATCACAGAGGAAACGCACAGCATTGATACTGAAAACATCCAAAGTTACTACTTCAACCCAAAATATATCATACTTTGACTTAATTTATTACTTATTGATTGAAATCATTGTGCAACATCATGGGCATCGTCTTTCAGCTGAAAAAAAAGTGAATTTCCGCACTTCTGGGCCTTTAAAACTGCTAAAATGTTCTCTCCACCCCATGGCAAAATGGGTTGAATTGCAGGAAATTAGCTGTAAAACTGCACATTTCTTCTCTCTGCCCCATGGCAAAATTAGTAGAGTTGCATAAATTTTGTTATAACATTTTTTTTTTTTTTTTTTAATCTCTCCGTCCCAAGGCAAAATGTGTAGAATTGCAGGAAATGAACTTTAAAACTAAAATGTTTCTCTCCGTCGTACAGAGAGGGGCCAATAAAATCCCGCTTAGGGCCCCCAAGAGGCTAGAGCCGGCCCTGCCTGCAGAACTAGAGCTGCCTAAACCCATCTGCCTCTGTGCCCATGCACCAAAACATGTTCTATGAATCAGGTCGATAGGGGAGTCTTCCCTGAGCTGTGTGTACTGTCTTCCAGTGTCTGAGTCTGTTACTGTAATGCCTATTCTACAGCCTCCAGGCCATGGTACTATACTCCTAAAAATAAAGGTGCTATCTATAACCAAAAGGGGTTCTTTGGTTGTCCCATAGCATAACCCTTTGAAGAACCTCTTTTGGTTCCAGGTAGAAGCCTCTGTGGAAAGGGTTCTACAAGGAACCTAAAAGAGTTCTACCTAAAACCAAAAATGTAAGTGCTACCTAAAAAGAGTTCTACCTAAAACCAAAATGTAATGTCTAGTCTACTGTCTCCAGACCATAGTACTGTAATGTCTAGTCTACTGCCTCCAGACCATGGTACTGTAATGTCTAGTCTACTGCCACCAGACCATGGTACTGTAATGTCTAGTCTACTGCCTCCAGATCATGGTACTGTAATGTCTAGTCTACTGCCTCTAGACCATGGTACTGTAATGTCTAGTATACTGCCTCTAGACCATGGTACTGTAATGTCTAGTATACTGTCTCCAGACCATGGTACTGTAATGTCTAGTCTACTGCCTCCAGACCATGGTACTGTAATGTCTAGTCTACTGCCACCAGACCATGGTACTGTAATGTCTAGTATACTGTCTCCAGACCATGGTACTGTAATGTCTAGTCTACTGCCTCCAGACCATGGTACTGTAATGTCTAGTCTACTGCCACCAGACCATGGTACTGTAATGTCTAGTCTACTGCCTCCAGACCATGGTACTGTAATGTCTAGTCTACTGCCTCCAGATCATGGTACTGTAATGTCTAGTCTACTGCCTCTAGACCATGGTACTGTAATGTCTAGTATACTGCCTCCAGACCATGGTACTGTAATGTCTAGTATACTGTCTCCAGACCATGGTACTGTAATGTCTAGTATACTGTCTCCAGACCATGGTACTGTAATGTCTAGTATACTGCCTCCAGACCATGGTACTGTAATGTCTAGTCTACTGCCTCCAGACCATGGTACTGTAATGTCTAGTATACTGTCTCCAGACCATGGTACTGTAATGTCTAGTATACTGCCTCCAGACCATGGTACTGTAATGTCTAGTATACTGCCTCCAGACCATGGTACTGTAATGTCTAGTATACTGTCTCCAGACCATGGTACTGTAATGTCTAGTATACTGTCTCCAGACCACATACAGGCAGTACAGTTACCCCCCTTGTGCCATACATGGGCAAACAATCGCTTAACCCAAGTCTGGAATAGTCTCACAAGTCAGATGATTATTTCAGAAATATCACTTATATGTGATAGACTGGAAATGAAAACCAAGTCTGGCAATGGTACTCACTGACCCTTATACACATACTTTATAAATGAATCGGTCGGGTTGTAAAATTCATGAAACGTTCCCAAAATTCTTAGAATCAGGATGGAATAAACAGGGATGGAATCCTCCAACCGGGATATCTGGAAAACTTGGGAATTTTGGGGAAAGTTTAATGAATTTTGCTACCTTAATCCCGAGGGGGACTTACTGCGGCAGCGTCCGTGGTACTGGACCTCCAGGTCAGGATGGTTCCTGCAGCGGGCCCTGAGCATTGTACACTCATCCTTGTAGGATTTTCCATCCGACCCACAGATGGACCCCCTCCTTGTGACGTTGGAGCAGTCCGGAGCACACACACACCTGGGCTTGTTCCTCTTGTTCATCTTGCATCTCTTCCCAGGACCGCAGTCAACGCTATCGCATGTTTCTGGGATGGATGGATGGATGGATAGGTGGGTGGTTGGTTGGTTGGTTGGGTGATTGGATGGATGCATGGATGCATGGATGGATGGATGGATGGATGGATGGATGGATGGATGGATGGATGGATGGATGGATGGATGGATGGATGGATGGATGGATGGATGGATGGATGGATGGATGGATGGATGGATGGATAGGTGGGTGGTTGGTTGGTTGGGTGATTGGATGGATGCATGGATGCATGGATGGATGGATGGATGGATGCATGGATGGATGCATGGATGGATGGATGGATGGATGGATGGATGGATGGATGGATGGATGGATGGATGGATGGATGGATGAATGGATGGATGGATGGATGGATGGATGGATAGGTGGGTGGTTGGTTGGTTGGGTGATTGGATGGATGGATGCATGGATGGATGGATGGATGGATGGTTGGGTGGATGGATGGATGGATGGGTGGATGGATGGGTGAATGGATTAATTTAGGAACAAATCAATGATAATGAATATGATATAAGATTATTATGATATAATATGATATAAGGCCAAATTCCTTTATCAAAACCCATTATAGCAGGATACTATATGGAGAGTAATTATAGTTCATTAACATGCCATACACATGATAACATGTTGGAGTTTTTTGTAAGAAGTTCCACCAGAATAAATTCCATCAGAATAATGTTGCACCACTTGAAGTCATGATATTGATCATCACTCACCTTTACAAGGTATGCAATTAGGCGCGCCTCCATTGAAGATCATCCATCGGAACAGCGTGCTGTTGGGCACATCTTCCTCAGTCCATGCGGTGCCCAGACGGCCACTCCGGCAGCAGTCCTCTCGGGTCATCCCGGACATGTAGAGCACCTGGCACCGGCCGTTCTTTCCCTGCTGCAACCAGCAGTTACCCGCTGGAGAGAGACGGTCCGTGTCCAATTAAAGTATCGTATGCGCACGCGTATAACGGTAGAGTATTGCCTTATTTGAGCATGCTACATCTTTAACAGCACCAACTTTTCCCCATAGCACCCTATATCCATTTCTACTTTTTTGTTTAGAGAAAAGTTTTACAATACAGGTTATGCCAAATGTGTTCTGATTGCGTAAAGACCAATACATCCCAATGCAGCGTGATTTCACCGGAGGACTCCAAGGAAGAGCAGCGTGTACTCCTCCTTGGGACCCACCAGTCCATCTGTCTCAGGCTATCAGCTCAGCTTGTAGGAGAATGACCCACTTGTAAAGGTATAGGAAGTCACATTGACTAGTCTCCGACCCTATTATGCAATAAAGCTTGTACCTGTCCGTCTACCAATTGGTCATAGATTTTCTTTCTGACTAGGCCTACCCATGCGTCATTTTATGATTGATCGCATGTTTTGATTAACTATGTTAGATCCAACATATTTGCTTTAGACACAATCCCAATCATTCAAGACAAATCTGAGAACACAACCCACACAATAACCCATATTTTCTCATGAGGTATTTGGAAGATAGATGTACTGTTCTCGCTTGGCTGATGCTTCAATGTCGCCTACAATTTGACCATAAAAAGTTATACCATCCTTACTCAACAGTATAACTGGTCACATAATCAATCACAGCATACTCACCCTGGACTTTGTATTCCTCCATAAAGTGAGTGAACCACATGAAAAGTGCAATCACGCCTTGACGGAGCTGTGGTGTTTGTAGCATCCTAAACATGGGAACGGATGGGAGAGTGGCGCGAACGACTGCAGTCCTGACGCGCAGCGGATAAGTTGTGTCTGTGCGCACGCGATGCAAAGCTCAGTGAGTGACTGTCAAACTGTCTGACTCCGTCTCTCTTTTAAAATCTTTAAGGGTCTCTAGCTAAATATCTGAAGTGGGCGGTCTTCAAATTGGTGGGGTGGGGGATATTTTTGCTGTTGCATAGTTCTCCCTTCATCAGGTCCTGAACAGTAACTAGACTCTATAGAGTTTCTCAATAGTGAGTGTGCATTAAAGGATTTTAAAGAATGGTTTCGGGGCAGGAGTACTGACGACATTGGTGCGTAAAGAGATTGTCAAGAACACAATGTTGATCAGAGGGCATTAAACACACATATTTAATTCTGATCGACAGTTGTACCTGTGTCATCAATTGTACACCTACTGAAACGACATTCATTTGCTGTTGTTTGCTCATTTTAGTAGCGTAAAATGTCAGCTGTTTTGAGATGTCATTAAAAGTTAGTATGATGCAGTATATTCGTTATCAGAGTTATTCGCAAGAAATACAAACAAATACAATAGGGTTAAATATATGTGCATTTCTTTCTCCAAATGGGCTAGTACACCCACTGGCCCACGCCGGTTTTGGTTATGCGTTAATCTTTCTAAGTTCTCCATTGCTGTGGATAGATAGCCTATAAGAAATTATAATAATAGCCACAGGAATACAACCATTCCAATAATAGATTGGTGAGTAGTTTGGCCCTCGCTCTCTGGGGTCAAACATATAAATATAGGCTGTCCAATCCCGTCTACAAAGAGGCTTTTAAAGATAAACATATACATTAGCCAACGCTTAGCTGTTGAGCTGCCTTAGTGTGAATAGCTTCCCCCATATGTCGCAACGCCTTAACAGGGGGCATCTCACATGTGCCACCTCTGGACAGGTAGACTACATTTACGTCCTCAACCATAACGGCTCTGCTTTCAAAGGGTGATATCGTGCGCCCTCCGTTGGTAGACATCTAGAACTGCACCTCACCTGGTCCAGTTTCTTTGTGCTGGTGCCAATGTGTGCCAAGGGTGTGCCAAGAGAGCAATGATTTTGTGATAGTTGAAATGATCAAATCGAATGACCTAACCTCTAATAATCTGTTAAATGGTTAAATTGACATTTCTAACGTTTTGCAACCGATACATATTAGTCATAGTTTCTATAGGCTAAACCTCAAATAGCAACACAACACAGACAGAATAAGAAGTGAGCATGGCATATCAACTAAGCATGATAGCATCATAGAGGGGAAAATGTGGTTTCACATGTTCTTTATGGCATCATTTGGATTTGTTTGGGTCTAGCCTATATGCATTAGGGGGACATCTAGTGGTCTGTCCGCAAGAATAATATTGGCCTGAATGTGTACGCCTCCTATTTCCTGCATACCAGTCAGCTGACTGCGAGGATGAGCGACTGGGGAGGTAAATACACATGGTCCAGGGTCTGGCAGTAGTAACATAGTAGCCTACATTCATTTGATCAATGTTGCGGATACAACTTCATTCATGACTACCGAAGTAAGAGCAATAGGCTGTTTAAGAGTGTTGACCTGTCACTGTCATGTTGGAGAGTTCTGCAAATACTGGTTTCAAATAGCCTGGCAAATGAACACTCTTAAACAGCCTATTGTGCTCATTTGAAACCACTATTTGCAGAACTCTCCAACATGACAGTGACAGCTCAAGGTTTATCTGAATTGTTTGCATCTCTCTGTCATGAGTGGAACTACAATTGATTAGTGTCTTACTGTCTTTACGTTTATAATAGATGACAGTGTTGTATTTCGCCAAAAGTGCTGAGTTGACGGGACACAAATCAGAGACGATCAGGGTCCCTTCAGAACTGATGACCCTTGAGCTGTGGGGGAACCTTGCCAACAGACACCCCAGGTAAATAAGAGACCATACAAGTTGAATTCGAAGAGCTATTTGTCATTTAACTCATGATGTAATGTATCGTCTTTATTCCCCAGACTGTTTGCCGTGCACCATTCATTTGTTTTGGCTGTGCGTCAGGAGTATGTGGCCCTTGGGGACTAGCGCATGAGCCTGAGGGACGGTGGCGAGGTTGCTTTTCATTCCACCTCTAAGTGGGGGATAAATTAATTCATGTGAGACATGTTGCTGTCAACAATAGCCTACCAGAACTCAAACACACAATAGTTAATTACACTATCTCAGAATATCGAGGTGAATTGTGATCTCAATTTCATCTAGTGTATAGTTTATTTTTCCAGCAGAAATCTATCTAGCTCTACTCATTTCAGTTTTACTTATATGATCCCCTGACTGCTTATTTTAGCTTCCTCATCCCTCATTCCTAACACAGAGATGTCTGAGGAAGGAGGAAGGGGTCCGAGGGACCTGATCAAGGTGACCCATGACAAGCTCTCTGTGGATGCAGTGTCAGACTCCTCACCAGCCCCTCCAGTGGTGCAATTTCCATCTTCATATTTGAGTAGGGACTTTACACATATCTCATCTTCATATACAGTATCAGTCAAAAGTTTGGACCCAAGGGTTCTTCTCTATTTTTACTATTTTCTACATCGTAGAATAGTAGTGAAGACATCAAAACTATAAAAGAACACATATGGAATCATGTAGTAACCAAAGAAAGTGTTCTCATGAGGACCGCTCTCAAGAGGACTGCCACAGGAAAGGAAGACCCAGAGTTACCTCTGCTGTAGAGGATACGTCCATTAGAGTTACCAGCCTCAGAAATTGCAGCCCAAATAAATGCTTCACAGAGTTCAAGTAACAGACACATCTCAACATCAACTATTCAGAGAAGACCGTGTGAATCAGGCCTTCATGGTTGAATTGTTGCAAAGAAACCACTACTAAAGAACACCAAAAATAATAATTGTTTTATTTTTAAATATTACCTTTGTTTAACCAGGCAAGTCAGTTAAGAACACATTCTTATTTTCAATGACAGCCTGGGAACAGTGGGTTAACTGCCTGTTCAGGTGCAGAACGACAGATATGACCCTTTTCAGCTCGGGGGTTTGAACTCACAACCTTCCGGTTACTAGTCCAACGCTCTAACCACTAGGATACCCTGCCGCCCCAAGAAGAGACTTGCTTGGGCTAAGAAACACAAGGAATGGATATTAGACTGGTGGAAATATATCCTTTGGTCTGATGAGTCCAAATGTCAGATTTTTGGTTCCAACCGCCATGTCTTTGTGAGACGCAGAGTAGGTGAATGGATGATCTTCGCATGCTTGGTTCCCACCGTGAAGCATGGAGGAGGAGGTGTGATGGTGTGGGGGTGCTTTGCTCTTGACACTGTCAGTGATTTATTTACAGTTCAAAGCACAGTTAACCAGCATGGCTACAGTATTCTGCAGCGATAAGCCATCCCTTCTGGTTTGCGCTTAGTGGGGCTGTCATTTGTTTTTCAACAGGTCAATGACCCAAAACACACCTCCAGGCAGTGTAAGGGCTATTTCACCAAGAAGGGGAGTGATATAGTGCTGCATCAGATGACCTGACTTCCACAATCACCTGACCTCAACCCAATTGAGATGGTTTGGAATGAGTTGGACCGCAGAGTGAAGGAATAGCAGCCAAAAAGTGCTCAGCATATGTGGGAACTGCATTGGTTGGAAAAGCATTCCTCATGAAGCAGGTTGAGATAATGCCAAGAGTGTGCAAAGCTGTCAATAAGACAAAAGGTGAATACTTTGAAGAATCTGAAATATAAAATATATGTTGATTTGTTAAACAAGTTTTTGGTTCCTACATGATTACATGTGTAATTTCATAGTTTTGATGTCTTCACTATTATTCTACAATGTAGAAAATAGTAAAAATAAAGAAAAACCCTTGAATGAGTTGGCCCATATGTGTTTTTTCATAGTTTGAATGTCTTCATTAAAGTATATTTAAAACCAAAAAACGTAGACTTTTACTGAAGTATCAAAATTACACTTGATTGCTAAAATATGCTTAAGTATCAAAAGTATAAATCATTTCACACTCCTTATATTAAGCAAACCAGACGGCACCATAACTTTGACATTTTTTTGAGGATAGCCAGGGGCACACTCTAACACTCAGACATAATTTACAAACAAAGCATTTGTGTTTAGTGAGTCCATCAGATCAGAGGCAGTAGGGATGACCATGGATGTTCTCATGAGAAGTGCCATTTTCCTGTCCTGCTAAGCATTTGAAATATAACGAGTACTTTTGGGTGTCAGGGAAAATGTATGGAGTAAAAAGTACATTATTTTCTTGAGAAATGTAGTGAAGTAAAAGTTGTCAAAAATATAAATAGTAAAGTCCAGATACCCCAAAAAACTACTTCAGTAGTACTTTAAAGTATTTTTACTTAAGGACTTTACACCACTGATCAGAGCGCACCCATTTACACTGAAGGCTTGTGTTAGGCTTTAGCTCAGCAGGCTAATACAGTCAGTCTCGTGGCACACAATAGACCCTGGTTGGAAGTTTGAACACAGTCGCTCACACATGTTCAGTCAAGGCCAGGATGTCCGTGATGGTGATTAATGAATTATTTCAGGGACGACAAGGAACAATTTTGAGGGGAAGAAGGTGGTGCAGTTGGAGCATGAAGTATGATGTCCCTATGGCCCAATCACCAATCAGAATTCAGGAAGATCTACACAGACATCAGGGCAAGATGGCCCACTGTCAGGCACATCTGTGTCCGTCATCGACTGGAGAGAGCTTCACAAAACTCTCTGTGTCGCATTCCTGGTAAACTAACTAGCTAACTAACTAACTGACTAACTAACTAACTAATAACAGTGTTGTAACTCTGAGACAGTAACTCTGTTACTATGTGAGACTATGGGCAGGGAACTGTAACTTTATGAGAGACTGCTTCAAGACTAAGTTAATTCTTCTGTTTTCCAAACTGGTGCCTGTGAATGAGGCCAGGGTGATCATCGGCATCTCATCTCCTCACAGAGGGAACGCTCTGGAGGCAGTGCAGTTCTGTATAGACACCCTGAAAGCCACCGTGTCCATATGGAAGAAGGTAAAAACACCCTGAAAGCCACCGTGTCCATATGGAAGAAGGCAAAAACACCCTGAAAGCCACTGTTTCCATATGGAAGAAGGTAAAAACACCCTGAAAGCCACCGTTTCCATTTGGAAGAAGATAAAAACACCCTGAAAGCCACTGTTTCCATATGGAAGAAGGTAAAGCCACCCTGTTTCCATATGGAAGAAGGTAAAAACACCCTGAAAGCCACCGTTTCCATATGGAAGAAGGTAAAACACCCTGAAAGCCACCGTTTCCATATGGAAGAAGGTAAAAACACCCTGAAAGCCACCGTTTCCATATGGAAGAAGGTAAAAACACCCTGAAAGCCACCGTTTCCATATGGAAGAAGGTAAAAACACCCTGAAAGCCACCGTGATATGGAAGCCACCGTTTCCATATGGAAGAAGGTAAAAACACCCTGAAAGCCACCGTTTCCATATGGAAGAAGGTAAAAACACCCTGAAAGCCACCGTTTCCATATGGAAGAAGGTAAAAACACCCTGAAAGCCACCGTTTCCATATGGAATAAGGTAAAAACACCCTGAAAGCCACCGTTTCCAAAAGAAGGTAAAACACCCTGAAAGCCACCGTTTCCATATGGAAGAAGGTAAAACACCCTGAAAGCCACCGTTTCCATATGGAAGAAGGTAAAAACACCCTGAAAGCCACCGTTTCCATATGGAAGAAGGTAAAACACCCTGAAAGCCACCGTTTCCATATGGAAGAAGGTAAAAACACCCTGAAAGCCACCGTTTCCATATGGAAGAAGGTAAAAACACCCTGAAAGCCACCGTTTCCATATGGAAGAAGGTAAAAACACCCTGAAAGCCACCGTTCCATATGGAAGAAGGTAAAAACACCCTGAAAGCCACCGTTTCCATATGGAAGAAGGTAAAAACACCCTGAAAGCCACCGTTTCCATGGAAGAAGGTAAAAACACCCTGAAAGCCACCGTTTCCATATGGAAGAAGGTAAAAACAAAACACCCCATGAAAAAACCACCGTTTCCATATGGAAGAAGGTAAAAACACCCTGAAAGCCACCGTTTCCATATGGAAGAAGGTAAAAACACCCTGAAAGCCACCGTTTCCATATGGAAGAAGGTAAAAACACCCTGAAAGCCACCGTTTCCATATGGAAGAAGGTAAAAACACCCTGAAAGCCACCGTTTCCATATGGAAGAAGGTAAAACACCCTGAAAGCCACCGTTTCCATATGGAAGAAGGTAAAAACACCCTGAAAGCCACCGTTTCCATATGGAATAAGGTAAAAACACCCTGAAAGCCACCGTTTCCATATGGAAGAAGGTAAAA
Organism: Oncorhynchus tshawytscha; assembly: GCF_018296145.1. Classification (NCBI taxonomy): domain Eukaryota; kingdom Metazoa; phylum Chordata; class Actinopteri; order Salmoniformes; family Salmonidae; genus Oncorhynchus; species Oncorhynchus tshawytscha. The sequence goes on from NC_056437.1 coordinate 13,970,559, forward strand.
ACACCCTGAAAGCCACCGTTTCCATATGGAAGAAGGTAAAAACACCCTGAAAGCCACCGTTTCCATATGGAAGAAGGTAAAAACACCCTGAAAGCCACCGTTTCCATATGGAAGAAGGTAAAAACACCCTGAAAGCCACCGTTTCCATATGGAAGAAGGCAAAAACACCCTGAAAGCCACCGTTTCCATATGGAAAAGGTAAAAACACCCTGTTTCCATATGGAAGAAGGTAAAAACACCCTGAAAGCCACCGTTTCCATATGGAAGAAGGTGAAAACACCCTTAAAGCCACCGTTTCCATATGGAATAAGGTAAAAACACCCTGAAAGCCACCGTTTCCATATGGAAGAAGGTGAAAACACATCCATATGGAAGAAGGTAAAAACACCCTGAAAGCCACCGTTTCCATATGGAAGAAGGTAAAAACACCCTGAAAGCCACCGTTTCCATATGGAAGAAGGTAAAAACACCCTGAAAGCCACCGTTTCCATATGGAAGAAGGTAAAAACACCCTGAAAGCCACCGTTTCCATATGGAAGAAGGTAAAAACACCCTGAAAGCCACCGTTTCCATATGGAAGAAGGTAAAAACACCCTGAAAGCCACCGTTTCCATATGGAAAGGTAAAACACCCTGAAAGCCACCGTTTCCATATGGAATAAGGTAAAAACACCCTGAAAGCCACCGTTTCCATATGGAAGAAGGTGAAAACACCCTGAAAGCCACCGTTTCCATATGGAATAAGGTAAAAACACCCTGAAAGCCACCGTTTCCATATGGAAGAAGGTAAAACACCCTGAAAGCCACCGTTTCCATATGGAAGAAGGTAAAAACACCCTGAAAGCCACCGTTTCCATATGGAAGAAGGTAAAAACACCCTGAAAGCCACCGTTTCCATATGGAAGAAGGTAAAAACACCCTGAAAGCCACCGTTTCCATTTGGAAGAAGGTAAAAACACCCTGAAAGCCACCGTGTCCATATGGAAGAAGGCAAAAACACCCTGAAAGCCACCGTTTCCATATGGAAGAAGGTAAAAACACCCTGAAAGCCACCGTTTCCATATGGAAGAAGGTAAAAACACCCTGAAAGCCACCGTTTCCATATGGAATAAGGTAAAAACACCCTGAAAGCCACAGTTTCCATATGGAAGAAGGTAAAACACCCTGAAAGCCACCGTATCCATATGGAAGAAGGTAAAAACACCCTGAAAGCCACCGTTTCCATATGGAAGAAGGCAAAAACACCCTGAAAGCCACCGTTTCCATATGGAATAAGGTAACAACACCCTGAAAGCCACCGTTTCCATATGGAAGAAGGTAAAAACACCCTGAAAGCCACCGTTTCCATATGGAAGAAGGTAAAAACACCCTGAAAGCCACCGTTTCCATATGGAAGAAGGTGAAAACACCCTGAAAGCCACCGTTTCCATATGGAAGAAGGTAAAAACACCCTGAAAGCCACCGTTTCCATATGGAAGAAGGTAAAAACACCCTGAAAGCCACCGTTTCCATATGGAAGAAGGTAAAAACACCCTGAAAGCCACCGTTTCCATATGGAAGAAGGTAAAACACCCTGAAAGCCACCGTTTCCATATGGAAGAAGGTAAAAACACCCTGAAAGCCACCGTTTCCATATGGAAGAAGGTAAAAACACCCTGAAAGCCACCGTTTCCATATGGAAGAAGGTAAAAACACCCTGAAAGCCACCGTTTCCATATGGAAGAAGGTAAAAACACCCTGAAAGCCACCGTTTCCATATGGAAGAAGGTAAAAACACCCTGAAAGCCACCGTTTCCATATGGAAGAAGGTAAAAACACCCTGAAAGCCACCGTTTCCATATGGAAGAAGGTAAAAACCACCGTTTCCATATGGAAGAAGGTAAAAACACCCTGAAAGCCACCGTTTCCATATGGAAGAAGGTAAAAACACCCTGAAAGCCACCGTTTCCATATGGAAGAAGGTAAAACACCCTGAAAGCCACCGTTTCCATATGGAAGAAGGTAAAAACACCCTGAAAGCCACCGTTTCCATATGGAAGAAGGTAAAAACACCCTGAAAGCCACCGTTTCCATATGGAAGAAGGTAAAAACACCCTGAAAGCCACCGTTTCCATATGGAAGAAGGTGAAAACACCCTGAAAGCCACCGTTTCCATATGGAAGAAGGTAAAAACACCCTGAAAGCCACCGTTTCCATATGGAAGAAGGTAAAAACACCCTGAAAGCCACAGTTTCCATATGGAAGAAGGTAAAACACCCTGAAAGCCACCGTATCCATATGGAAGAAGGTAAAAACACCCTGAAAGCCACCGTTTCCATATGGAAGAAGGCAAAAACACCCTGAAAGCCACTGTTTCCATATGGAAGAAGGTGAAAACACCCTGAAAGCCACCGTTTCCATATGGAAGAAGGTGAAAACACCCTGAAAGCCACAGTTTCCATATGGAAGAAGGTAAAAACACCCTGAAAGCCACCGTTTCCATATGGAAGAAGGTAAAAACACCCTGAAAGCCACCGTTTCCATATGGAAGAAGGTAAAAACACCCTGAAAGCCACCGTTTCCATATGGAAGAAGGTAAAAACACCCTGAAAGCCACCGTTTCCATATGGAAGAAGGTAAAAACACCCTGAAAGCCACCGTTTCCATATGGAATAAGGTAAAAACACCCTGAAAGCCACCGTTTCCATATGGAAGAAGGCAAAAACACCCTGAAAGCCACCGTTTCCATATGGAATGAGGTAAAACACCCTGAAAGCCACCATTTCCATATGGAATAATAAGGTAACAACACCCTGAAAGCCACCGTTTCTATATGTAAAAACACCCTGAAAGCCACCGTTTCCATATGGAAGAAGGTAAAAACACCCTGAAAGCCACCGTTTCCATATGGAAGAAGGTAAAAACACCCTGAAAGCCACCGTGTCCATATGGAAGAAGGTAAAAACACCCTGAAAGCCACCGTGTCCATATGGAAGAAGGTAAAAACACCCTGAAAGCCACTGTTTCCATATGGAAGAAGGTGAAAACACCCTGAAAGCCACCGTTTCCATATGGAAGAAGGTAAAAACACCCTGAAAGCCACCGTTTCCATATGGAAGAAGGTGAAAACACCCTTAAAGCCACCGTTTCCATATGGAATAAGGTAAAAACACCCTGAAAGCCACCGTTTCCATATGGAAGAAGGTGAAAACACCCTTAAAGCCACCGTTTCCATATGGAAGAAGGTGAAAACACCCTTAAAGCCACCGTTTCCATATGGAATGAGGTAAAAACACCCTGAAAGCCACCGTTTCCATATGGAAGAAGGTGAAAACACCCTTAAAGCCACCGTTTCCATATGGAATAAGGTAAAAACACCCTGAAAGCCACCGTTTCCATATGGAAGAAGGTAAAAACACCCCTGAAAGCCACCGTTTCCATATGGAAGAAGGTAAAAACACCCTGAAAGCCACCGTTCCATATGGAAGAAGGTGAAAACCACCGTTTCCATATGGAAAAGGTAAAAACACCCTGAAAGCCACCGTTTCCATATGGAAGAAGGTAAAAACACCCTGAAAGCCACCGTTTCCATATGGAAGAAGGTAAAACACCCTGAAAGCCACCGTTTCCATATGGAATAAGGTAAAAACACCCTGAAAGCCACGGTTTCCATATGGAAGAAGGTAAAAACACCCTGAAAGCCACCGTTTCCATATGGAAGAAGGTAAAAACACCCTGAAAGCCACCGTTTCCATATGGAATAAGGTAAAAACACCCTGAAAGCCACCGTTTCCATTTGGAAGAAGGTAAAAACATCCTGAAAGCCACCGTGTCCATATGGAAGAAGTTAAAAACACCCTGAAAGCCACCGTTTCCATATGGAAGAAGGTAAAAAAACACCCTGAAAGCCACCGTTTCCATATGGAAGAAGGTAAAACACCCTGAAAGCCACCGTTTCCATATGGAAGAAGGTGAAAACACCCTGAAAGCCACCGTTTCCATATGGAATAAGGTAAAAACACCCTGAAAGCCACCGTTTCCATATGGAAGAAGGTAAAAACACCCTGAAAGCCACCGTTTCCATATGGAAGAAGGTAAAACACCCTGAAAGCCACCGTTCCATATGGAAGAAGGTAAAAACACCCTGAAAGCCACCGTTTCCATTTGGAAGAAGGTAAAAACACCCTGAAAGCCACCGTTTTCATATGGAAGAAGGTGAAAACACCCTGAAAGCCACCGTTTCCATATGGAATAAGGTAAAAACACCCTGAAAGCCACCGTTTCCACATGGAATAAGGCAAAAACACCCTGAAAGCCACCGTTTCCATATGGAAGAAGGCAAAAACACCCTGAAAGCCACCGTTTCCATATGGAAGAAGGCAAAAACACCCTGAAAGCCACTGTTTCCATATGGAAGAAGGTGAAAACACCCTGAAAGCCACCGTTTCCATATGGAAGAAGGTGAAAACACCCTGAAAGCCACCGTGTCCATATGGAAGAACTTAAAAACACCCTGAAAGCCACCGTTTCCATATGGAAGAAGGTGAAAACACCCTGAAAGCCACCGTTTCCATATGGAAGAAGGCAAAAACACCCTGAAAGCCACCGTTTCCATATGGAAGAAGGTAAAAACACCCTGAAAGCCACCGTTTCCATATGGAATAAGGTAAAAACACCCTGAAAGCCACCGTTTCCATATGGAAGAAGGCAAAAACACCCTGAAAGCCACCGTTTCCATATGGAATGAGGTAAAAACACCCTGAAAGCCACCATTTCCATATGGAATAAGGTAACAACACCCTGAAAGCCACCGTTTCTATATGAAAGAAGGTAAAAACACCCTGAAAGCCACTGTTTCCACATGGAAGAAGGTAAAAACACCCTGAAAGCCACCGTGTCCATATGGAAGAAGGCAAAAACACCCTGAAAGCCACCGTTTCCATATGGAAGAAGGTAAAAACACCCTGAAAGCCACTGTTTCCATATGGAAGAAGGTGAAAACACCCTGAAAGCCACCGTTTCCATATGGAATAAGGTAAAAACACCCTGAAAGCCACCGTTTCCATATGGAAGAAGGTAAAAACACCCTCCATATGGAAGAAGGTGAAAACACCCTGAAAGCCACCGTTTCCATATGGAAGAAGGTAAAAACACCCTGAAAGCCACCGTTTCCATATGGAAGAAGGTAAAACACCCTGAAAGCCACCGTTTCCATATGGAAGAAGGTAAAACACCCTGAAAGCCACCGTTTCCATATGGAAGAAGGTAAAAACACCCTGAAAGCCACCGTTTCCATATGGAAGAAGGTAAAAACACCCTGAAAGCCACCGTGTCCATATGGAAGAAGGTAAAAACACCCTGAAAGCCACCGTTTCCATATGGAAGAAGGTAAAAACACACTGAAAGCCACCGTTTCCATATGGAAGAAGGTGAAAACACCCTTAAAGCCACCGTTTTCACATGGAAAAAGGCAAAAACACCCTGAAAGCCACCGTTTCCATATGGAAGAAGGTGAAAACACCCTGAAAGCCACGGTTTCCATATGGAAGAAGGTAAAAACACCCTGAAAGCCACCGTTTCCATATGGAAGAAGGTAAAAACACCCTGAAAGCCACCGTTTCCATATGGAAGAAGATAAAAACACCCTGAAAGCCACTGTTTCCATATGGAAGAAGGTAAAAACACCCTGAAAGCCACCGTTTCCATATGGAAGAAGGTAAAACACCCTGAAAGCCACCGTTTCCATATGGAATGAGGTAAAAACACCCTGAAAGCCACCGTTTCCATATGGAATAAGGTAAAAACACCCTGAAAGCCACCGTTTCCATATGAAAGAAGGTAAAAACACCCTGAAAGCCACTGTTTCCATATGGAAGAAGGTAAAAACACCCTGAAAGCCACCGTTTCCATATGGAAGAAGGTAAAAACACCCTGAAAGCCACCGTTTCCATATGGAAGAAGGTAAAAACACCCTGAAAGCCACTGTTTCCATATGGAAGAAGGTGAAAACACCCTGAAAGCCACCGTTTCCATATGGAATAAGGTAAAAACACCCTGAAAGCCACCGTTTCCATATGGAAGAAGGTGAAAACACCCTGAAAGCCACCGTTTCCATATGGAAGAAGGTAAAAACACCCTGAAAGCCACCGTTTCCATATGGAAGAAGGTGAAAACACCCTGAAAGCCACCGTTTCCATATGGAAGAAGGTGAAAACACCCTTAAAGCCACCGTTTCCATATGGAATGAGGTAAAAACACCCTGAAAGCCACCGTTTCCATATGGAAGAAGGTGAAAACACCCTGAAAGCCACCGTTTCCATATGGAATAAGGTAAAAACACCCTGAAAGCCACCGTTTCCATATGGAAGAAGGTAAAACACCCACTGGAAAGCCACCGTTTCCATATGGAAGAAGGTAAAAACACCCTGAAAGCCACCGTTTCCATATGGAAGAAGGTAAAAAAAACACCCTGAAAGCCACCGTTTCCATATGGAAGAAGGTAAAAACACCCTGAAAGCCACCGTTTCCATATGGAAAAGGTGAAAACACCCTGAAAGCCACCGTTTCCATATGGAAGAAGGTAAAAACACCCTGAAAGCCACCGTTTCCATATGGAAGAAGGTAAAAACACCCTGAAAGCCACCGTTTCCATATGGAAGAAGGTAAAACACCCTGAAAGCCACCGTTTCCATATGGAAGAAGGTAAAAACACCCTGAAAGCCACCGTTTCCATATGGAAGAAGGTAAAAACACCCTTTTTCCATATGGAAGAAGGTAAAACACCCCTGAAAGCCACCGTGTCCATATGGAAGAAGGTAAAAACACCCTGAAAGCCACCGTTTCCATATGGAAGAAGGTAAAAACACCCTGAAAGCCACCGTTTCCATATGGAAGAAGGTAAAACACCCTGAAAGCCACCGTTTCCATATGGAAGAAGGTTGAAAGCCACCGTTTCCATATGGAAGAAGGTAAAAACACCCTGAAAGCCACCGTTTCCATATGGAAGAAGGTAAAACACCCTGAAAGCCACCGTTTCCATATGGAAGAAGGTAAAAACACCCTGAAAGCCACCGTTTCCATATGGAAGAAGGTAAAAACACCCTGAAAGCCACCGTTTCCATATGGAAGAAGGTAAAACACCCTGAAAGCCACCGTTTCCATATGGAAGAAGGTGAAAACACCCTGAAAGCCACCGTTTCCATATGGAAGAAGGTAAAAACACCCTGAAAGCCACCGTTTCCATATGGAATAAGGTAAAAACACCCTGAAAGCCACCGTTTCCATATGGAAGAAGGTAAAAACACCCTGAAAGCCACCGTTTCCATATGGAAGAAGGTAAAAACACCCTGAAAGCCACCGTTTCCATATGGAAGAAGGTGAAAACACCCTGAAAGCCACCGTTTCCATATGGAAGAAGGTGAAAACACCCTGAAAGCCACCGTTTCCATATGGAAGAAGGTAAAAACACCCTGAAAGCCACCGTTTCCATATGGAAGAAGGTAAAAACACCCTGAAAGCCACCGTGTCCATATGGAAGAAGGCAAAAACACCCTGAAAGCCACCGTTTCCATATGGAAGAAGGTAAAAACACCCTGAAAGCCACCGTTTCCATATGGAATAAGGTAAAAACACCCTGAAAGCCACCGTTTCCATATGGAAGAAGGCAAAAACACCCTGAAAGCCACCGTTTCCATATGGAATGAAGGTAAAAACACCCTGAAAGCCACCATTTCCATATGGAATAAGGTAAAACACCCCTGAAGCCACCGTTTCTATATGAAAGAAGGTAAAAACACCCTGAAAGCCACTGTTTCCACATGGAAGAAGGTAAAAACACCCTGAAAGCCACCGTGTCCATATGGAAGAAGGCAAAAACACCCTGAAAGCCACCGTTTCCATATGGAAGAAGGTAAAAACACCCTGAAAGCCACTGTTTCCATATGGAAGAAGGTGAAAACACCCTTAAAGCTACCGTTTCCATATGGAAGAAGGTGAAAACACCCTTAAAGCCACCGTTTCCATATGGAAGAAGGTAAAAACACCCTGAAAGCCACCGTTTCCACATGGAAGAAGGTAAAAACACCCTGAATGCCACCGTTTCCATATGGAATGAGGTAAAAACACCCTGAAAGCCACCGTTTCCATATGGAAGAAGGTGAAAACACCCTTTCCAAAAAACCACCACCGTTTCCATATGGAAGAAGGTAAAAACCCTGAAAGCCACCCCATATGGAAGAAGCCCCTTAAAGCCACCGTTTCCATATGGAATAAGGTAAAAACACCCTGAAAGCCACCGTTTCCATATGGAAGAAGGTGAAAACACCCTGAAAGCCACCGTTTCCATATGGAAGAAGGTAAAAACACCCTGAAAGCCACCGTTTCCATTTGGAAGAAGGTAAAAACACCCTGAAAGCCACCGTGTCCATATGGAAGAAGGTAAAAACACCCTGAAAGCCACCGTTTCCATTTGGAAGAAGGTAAAAACACCCTGAAAGCCACCGTTTCCATATGGAAGAAGGTGAAAACACCCTGAAAGCCACCGTTTCCATATGGAATAAGGTAAAAACACCCTGAAAGCCACCGTTTCCATATGGAAAAGCCACCCTGAAAGCCACCGTTTCCATATGGAAGAAGGTGAAAAACACCCTGAAAGCCACCGTTTCCATATGGAATAAGGTAAAAACACCCTGAAAGCCACCGTTTCCATATGGAATAAGGTAAAAACACCCTGAAAGCCACCGTTTCCATATGGAAGAAGGTGAAAACACCCTGAAAGCCACCGTCCATATGGAAGAAGGTAAAAACCCCTGAAAGCCACCGTTTCCATATGGAAGAAGGTAAAAACACCCTGAAAGCCACCGTTTCCATATGGAAGAAGGTGAAAAACACCCTGAAAAGCCACCGTTTCCATATGGAAGAAGGTAAAAACACCCTGAAAGCCACCGTTTCCATATGGAAGAAGGTAAAAACACCCTGAAAGCCACCGTTTCCATATGGAAGAAGGTAAAAACACCCTGAAAGCCACCGTTTCCATATGGAAGAAGGTAAAAACACCCTGAAAGCCACCGTTTCCATATGGAAGAAGGTGAAAACACCCTGAAAGCCACCGTGTCCATATGGAAGAAGGTAAAAACCCCTGAAAGCCACCGTTTCCATATGGAAGAAGGTAAAAACACCCTGAAAGCCACCGTTTCCATATGGAAGAAGGTAAAAACACCCTGAAAGCCACCGTTTCCATATGGAAGAAGGTGAAAACACCCTGAAAGCCACCGTTTCCATATGGAATAAGGTAAAAACACCCTGAAAGCCACCGTTTCCATATGGAAGAAGGCAAAAACACCCTGAAAGCCACCGTTTCCATATGGAAGAAGGTAAAAACACCCTGAAAGCCACCGTTTCCATATGGAATAAGGTAAAAACACCCTGAAAGCCACCGTTTCCACCCTGAAAGCCACCGGGAAGAAGGTAAAAACACCCTGAAAGCCACCGTTTCCATATGGAAGAAGGTAAAAACACCCTGAAAGCCACCGTTTCCATATGGAAGAAGGTAAAAACACCCTGAAAGCCACCGTTTCCATATGGAAGAAGGTGAAAACACCCTGAAAGCCACCGTTTCCATATGGAAGAAGGTAAAAACACCCTGAAAGCCACCGTTTCCATATGGAAGAAGGTAAAAACACCCTGAAAGCCACCGTTTCCATATGGAAGAAGGTGAAAACACCCTTAAAGCCACCGTTTCCATATGGAAGAAGGTAAAAACACCCTGAAAGCCACCGTTTCCATATGGAAGAAGGTAAAACACCCTGAAAGCCACCGTTTCCATATGGAAGAAGGTAAAAACACCCTGAAAGCACCCACCCTGAAAGCCACCGTTTCCATATGGAAGAAGGTAAAAACACCCTGAAAGCCACCGTTTCCATATGGAAGAAGGTAAAAACACCCTGAAAGCCACCGTTTCCATATGGAAGAAGGTAAAAACACCCTGAAAGCCACCGTTTCCATATGGAAGAAGGTAAAAACACCCTGAAAGCCACCGTTTCCATATGGAAGAAGGTAAAACACCCTGAAAGCCACCGTTTCCATATGGAAGAAAGGTAAAAACACCGTTTCCATATGGAAGAAGGTAAAAACCCCTGACCACCGTTTCCATATGGAAGAAGGTAAAACACACTGAAAGCCACCGTTTCCATATGGAAGAAGGTGAAAACACCCTTAAAGCCACCGTTTCCATATGGAAAAGGCAAAAACACCCTGAAAGCCACCGTTTCCATATGGAAGAAGGTGAAAACACCCTGAAAGCCACCGTTTCCATATGGAAGAAGGTAAAACACCCTGAAAGCCACCGTTTCCATATGGAAGAAGGTGAAAACACCCTGAAAGCCACCGTTTCCATATGGAATAAGGTAAAAACACCCTGAAAGCCACCGTTTCCATATGGAAGAAGGTAAAACACCCTGAAAGCCACCGTTTCCATATGGAAGAAGGTAAAAACACCCTGAAAGCCACCGTTTCCATATGGAAGAAGGTAAAAACACCCTGAAAGCCACCGTTCCATATGGAAGAAGGTAAAAACACCCTGAAAGCCACCGTTTCCATATGGAAGAAGGTAAAAACACCCTGAAAGCCACCGTTTCCATATGGAAGAAGGTGAAAACACCCTGAAAGCCACCGTTTCCATATGGAATAAGGTAAAAACACCCTGAAAGCCACCGTTTCCATATGGAATAAGGTAAAAACACCCTGAAAGCCACCGTTTCCATATGGAAGAAGGCAAAAAACACCCTGAAAGCCACCGTTTCCATATGGAATAAGGTAAAAACACCCTGAAAGCCACCGTTTCCATATGGAATAAGGTAAAAACACCCTGAAAGCCACCGTTTCCATATGGAAGAAGGTAAAACACCCTGAAAGCCACCGTTTCCATATGGAAGAAGGTAAAAACACCCTGAAAGCCACCGTTTCCATATGGAAGAAGGTAAAAACACCCTGAAAGCCACCGTTTCCATATGGAAGAAGGTGAAAACACCCTGAAAGCCACCGTTTCCATATGGAATAAGGTAAAAACACCCTGAAAGCCACCGTTTCCATATGGAATAAGGCAAAAACACCCTGAAAGCCACCGTTTCCATATGGAAGAAGGTAAAACACCCTGAAAGCCACTTTTCCATATGGAAGAAGGTGAAAACACCCTGAAAGCCACCGTTTCCATATGGAAGAAGGTGAAAACACCCTGAAAGCCACCGTGTCCATATGGAAGAAGGTAAAAACACCCTGAAAGCCACCGTTTCCATATGGAAGAAGGTAAAAACACCCTGAAAGCCACCGTGTCCATATGGAAGAAGGCAAAAACACCCTGAAAGCCACCGTTTCCATATGGAAGAAGGTAAAAACACCCTGAAAGCCACCGTTTCCATATGGAATAAGGTAAAAACACCCTGAAAGCCACCGTTTCCATATGGAAGAAGGCAAAAACACCCTGAAAGCCACCGTTTCCATATGGAATGAGGTAAAAACACCCTGAAAGCCACCATTTCCATATGGAATAAGGTAACAACACCCTGAAAGCCACCGTTTCCATATGGAAGAAGGTAAAAACACCCTGAAAGCCACCGTTTCCATATGGAAGAAGGTAAAAACACCCTGAAAGCCACCGTTTCCATATGGAAGAAGGTGAAAACACCCTGAAAGCCACCGTTTCCATATGGAAGAAGGTAAAAACACCCTGAAAGCCACCGTTTCCATATGGAAGAAGGTGAAAACACCCTGAAAGCCACCGTTTCCATATGGAAGAAGGTAAAAACACCCTGAAAGCCACCGTTTCCACATGGAAGAAGGTAAAACACCCTGAAAGCCACCGTTTCCATATGGAAGAAGGTGAAAACACCCTGAAAGCCACCGTTTCCATATGGAAGAAGGTAAAACACCCTGAAAGCCACCGTTTCCATATGGAAGAAGGTAAAACACCCTGAAAGCCACATATGGAAGAAGGTAAAAACACCCTGAAAGCCACCGTTTCCATATGGAAGAAGGTAAAAACACCCTGAAAGCCACCGTTTCCATATGGAAGAAGGTAAAAACACCCTAAAGCCACCGTGGGAAGAAGGTAAAAACACCCTGAAAGCCACCGTTTCCATATGGAAGAAGGTGAAAACACCCTGAAAGCCACCGTTTCCATATGGAAGAAGGTGAAAACACCCTGAAAGCCACCGTGTCCATATGGAAGAAGGTAAAAACACCCTGAAAGCCACCGTTTCCATATGGAAGAAGGTGAAAACACCCTGAAAGCCACCGTTTCCATATGGAAGAAGGTAAAAACACCCTGAAAGCCACCGTTTCCATATGGAAGAAGGTAAAAACACCCTGAAAGCCACCGTTTCCATATGGAAGAAGGTAAAAACACCCTGAAAGCCACCGTTTCCATATGGAATAAGGTAAAAACACCCTACCGTTTCCATATGGAAGAAGGTAAAAACACCCTGAAAGCCACCGTTTCCATATGGAATGAAGGTAAAAACACCCTGAAAGCCACCATTTCCATATGGAATAAGGTAACAACACCCTGAAAGCCACCGTTTCTATATGAAAGAAGGTAAAAACACCCTGAAAGCCACTGTTTCCACATGGAAGAAGGTAAAAACACCCTGAAAGCCACCGTGTCCATATGGAAGAAGGCAAAAACACCCTGAAAGCCACCGTTTCCATATGGAAGAAGGTAAAAACACCCTGAAAGCCACTGTTTCCATATGGAAGAAGGTGAAAACACCCTTAAAGCTACCGTTTCCATATGGAATAAGGTAAAAACACCCTGAAAGCCACCGTTTCCATATGGAAGAAGGTGAAAACACCCTTAAAGCCACCGTTTCCATATGGAAGAAGGTAAAAACACCCTGAAAGCCACCGTTTCCATATGGAAGAAGGTGAAAACACCCTTAAAGCAACCGTTTCCATATGGAAGAAGGTGAAAACACCCTTAAAGCCACCGTTTCCTTATGGAATGAGGTAAAAACACCCTGAAAGCCACCGTTTCCATATGGAAGAAGGTGAAAACACCCTGAAAGCCACCGTTTCCATATGGAATAAGGTAAAAACACCCTGAAAGCCACCGTTTCCATATGGAAGAAGGTGAAAACACCCTGAAAGCCACCGTTTCCATATGGAAGAAGGTAAAAACACCCTGAAAGCCACCGTGTCCATATGGAAGAAGGCAAAAACACCCTGAAAGCCACCGTTTCCATATGGAAGAAGGTAAAAACACCCTGAAAGCCACCGTTTCCATATGGAAGAAGGCAAAAACACCCTGAAAGCCACCGTTTCCATATGGAAGAAGGTGAAAACACCCTGAAAGCCACCGTTTCCATATGGAATAAGGTAAAAACACCCTGAAAGCCACCGTTTCCATATGGAAGAAGGTGAAAACACCCTTAAAGCCACCGTTTCCATATGGAATAAGGTAAAAACACCCTGAAAGCCACCGTTTCCATATGGAAGAAGGTAAAAACACCCTGAAAGCCACCGTTTCCATATGGAAGAAGGTAAAAACACCCTGAAAGCCACCGTTTCCATATGGAAGAAGGTAAAAACACCCTGAAAGCCACCGTGTCCATATGGAAGAAGGTAAAAACACCCTGAAAGCCACCGTTTCCATATGGAAGAAGGTGAAAACACCCTGAAAGCCACCGTTTCCATATGGAAGAAGGTGAAAACACCCTGAAAGCCACCGTTTCCATATGGAATAAGGTAAAAACACCCTGAAAGCCACCGTTTCCATATGGAATAAGGTAAAAACACCCTGAAAGCCACCGTATCCATATGGAAGAAGGTGAAAACACCCTGAAAGCCACCGAGTCCATATGGAAGAAGGTAAAAACACCCTGAAAGCCACCGTTTCCATTTGGAAGAAGGTAAAAACACCCTGAAAGCCACCGTTTCCATATGGAAGAAGGTGAAAACACCCTGAAAGCCACCGTTTCCATATGGAATAAGGTAAAAACACCCTGAAAGCCACCGTTTCCATATGGAATAAGGCAAAAACACCCTGAAAGCCACCGTTTCCATATGGAAGAAGGCAAAAACACCCTGAAAGCCACCGTTTCCATATGGAAGAAGGCAAAAACACCCTGAAAGCCACTGTTTCCATATGGAAGAAGGTGAAAACACCCTGAAAGCCACCGTTTCCATATGGAAGAAGGTGAAAACACCCTGAAAGCCACCGTGTCCATATGGAAGAACTTAAAAACACCCTGAAAGCCACCGTTTCCACATGGAAGAAGGTAAAAACACCCTGAAAGCCACCGTGTCCATATGGAAGAAGGCAAAAACACCCTGAAAGCCACCGTTTCCATATGGAAGAAGGTAAAAACACCCTGAAAGCCACCGTTTCCATATGGAATAAGTTAAAAACACCCTGAAAGCCACCGTTTCCATATGGAAGAAGGCAAAAACACCCTGAAAGCCACCGTTTCCATATGGAATGAAGGTAAAAACACCCTGAAAGCCACCATTTCCATATGGAATAAGGTAAAAAACACCCTGAAAGCCACCGTTTCCACATGGAAGAAGGTAAAAACACCCTGAAAGCCACTGTTTCCACATGGAAGAAGGTAAAAACACCCTGAAAGCCACCGTGTCCATATGGAAGAAGGCAAAAACACCCTGAAAGCCACCGTTTCCATATGGAAGAAGGTAAAAACACCCTGAAAGCCACCGTTTCCATATGGAAGAAGGTGAAAACACCCTTAAAGCCACCGTTTCCATATGGAATAAGGTAAAAACACCCTGAAAGCCACCGTTTCCACATGGAAGAAGGTAAAAACACACTGAAAGCCACCGTTTCCATATGGAAGAAGGTGAAAACACCCTTAAAGCCACCGTTTCCATATGGAAGAAGGTAAAAACACCCTGAAAGCCACCGTTTCCATATGGAAGAAGGTGAAAACACCCTTAAAGCCACAGTTTCCATATGGAAGAAGGTAAAACACCCTGAAAGCCACCGTTTCCATATGGAAGAAGGTGAAAACACCCTGAAAGCCACCGTTTCCATATGGAAGAAGGTAAAAACACCCTGAAAGCCACCGTTTCCATATGGAAGAAGGTAAAAACACCCTGAAAGCCACCGTTTCCATATGGAAGAAGGTAAAAACACCCTGAAAGCCACCGTTTCCATTTGGAAGAAGGTAAAAACACCCTGAAAGCCACCGTTCCATATGGAAGAAGGTAAAAACACCCTGAAAGCCACCGTTTCCATATGGAAGAAGGTAAAAACACCCTGAAAGCCACCGTTTTCATATGGAAGAAGGTGAAAACACCCTGAAAGCCACCGTTTCCATATGGAAGAAGGTAAAAACACCCTGAAAGCCACCGTTTCCATATGGAATAAGGAAAAACACCCTGAAAGCCACCGTTTCCATATGGAAGAAGGCAAAAACACCCTGAAAGCCACCGTTTCCATATGGAATAAGGCAAAAACACCCTGAAAGCCACCGTTTCCATATGGAATAAGGTAAAAACACCCTGAAAGCCACCGTATCCATATGGAAGAAGGTGAAAACACCCTGAAAGCCACCGAGTCCATATGGAAGAAGGTAAAAACACCCTGAAAGCCACCGTTTCCATTTGGAAGAAGGTAAAAACACCCTGAAAGCCACCGTTTCCATATGGAAGAAGGTGAAAACACCCTGAAAGCCACCGTTTCCATATGGAATAAGGTAAAAACACCCTGAAAGCCACCGTTTCCATATGGAATAAGGTAAAAACACCCTGAAAGCCACCGTTTCCATATGGAATAAGGCAAAAACACCCTGAAAGCCACCGTTTCCATATGGAAGAAGGTGAAAACACCCTTAAAGCCACCGTTTCCATATGGAATAAGGTAAAAACACCCTGAAAGCCACCGTTTCCATATGGAAGAAGGTGAAAAACACCCTGAAAGCCACCGTTTCCATATGGAAGAAGGTAAAAACACCCTGAAAGCCACCGTTTCCATATGGAAGAAGGTAAAAACACCCTGAAAGCCACCGTTTCCATATGGAAGAAGGTAAAAACACCCTGAAAGCCACCGTTTCCATATGGAAGAAGGTAAAAACACCCTGAAAGCCACCGTTTCCATATGGAAGAAGGTAAAAACACCCTGAAAGCCACCGTTTCCATATGGAATGAAGGTAAAAACACCCTGAAAGCCACCGTTTCCATATGGAATAAGGTAAAACACCCTGAAAGCCACCGTTTCCATATGGAATAAGGTAAAAACACCCTGAAAGCCACCGTTTCCATATGGAAACACCCTGAAAGCCACCGTTTCCATATGGAAGAAGGTAAAACACCCTGAAAGCCACCGTTTCCATATGGAAGAAGGTAAAAACACCCTGAAAGCCACCGTTTCCATATGGAAGAAGGTAAAAACACCCTGAAAGCCACCGTTTCCATATGGAAGAAGGTGAAAACACCCTGAAAGCCACCGTTTCCATATGGAATAAGGTAAAAACACCCTGAAAGCCACCGTTTCCATATGGAATAAGGTAAAAACACCCTGAAAGCCACCGTATCCATATGGAAGAAGGTAAAAACACCCTGAAAGCCACCGTTTCCATATGGAAGAAGGCAAAAACACCCTGAAAGCCACTGTTTCCATATGGAAGAAGGTGAAAACACCCTGAAAGCCACCGTTTCCATATGGAAGAAGGTGAAAACACCCTGAAAGCCACCGTGTCCATATGGAAGAAGGTAAAAACACCCTGAAAGCCACCGTTTCCATATGGAAGAAGGTAAAAACACCCTGAAAGCCACCGTGTCCATATGGAAGAAGGCAAAAACACCCTGAAAGCCACCGTTTCCATATGGAAGAAGGTAAAAACACCCTGAAAGCCACCGTTTCCATATGGAATAAGGTAAAAACACCCTGAAAGCCACCGTTTCCATATGGAAGAAGGCAAAAACACCCTGAAAGCCACCGTTTCCATATGGAATGAGGTAAAAACACCCTGAAAGCCACCATTTCCATATGGAATAAGGTAACAACACCCTGAAAGCCACCGTTTCTATATGAAAGAAGGTAAAAACACCCTGAAAGCCACTGTTTCCACATGGAAGAAGGTAAAAACACCCTGAAAGCCACCGTGTCCATATGGAAGAAGGCAAAAACACCCTGAAAGCCACCGTTTCCATATGGAAGAAGGTAAAAACACCCTGAAAGCCACCGTTTCCATATGGAAGAAGGTGAAAACACCCTTAAAGCCACCGTTTCCATATGGAATAAGGTAAAAACACCCTGAAAGCCACCGTTTCCACATGGAAGAAGGTAAAAACACACTGAAAGCCACCGTTTCCATATGGAAGAAGGTGAAAACACCCTTAAAGCCACCGTTTTCACATGGAAAAAGGCAAAAACACCCTGAAAGCCACCGTTTCCATATGGAAGAAGGTGAAAACACCCTTAAAGCCACAGTTTCCATATGGAAGAAGGTAAAACACCCTGAAAGCCACCTTTCCATATGGAAGAAGGTGAAAACACCCTTAAAGCCACCGTTTCCATATGGAATAAGGTAAAAACACCCTGAAAGCCACCGTTTCCATATGGAAGAAGTTGAAAACACCCTGAAAGCCACCGTTTCCATATGGAAGAAGGTAAAAACACCCTGAAAGCCACCGTTTCCATTTGGAAGAAGGTAAAAACACCCTGAAAGCCACCGAGTCCATATGGAAGAAGGTAAAAACACCCTGAAAGCCACCGTTTCCATTTGGAAGAAGGTAAAAACACCCTGAAAGCCACCGTTTTCATATGGAAGAAGGTGAAAACACCCTGAAAGCCACCGTTTCCATATGGAATAAGGTAAAAACACCCTGAAAGCCACCGTTTCCACATGGAATAAGGCAAAAACACCCTGAAAGCCACCGTTTCCATATGGAAGAAGGCAAAAACACCCTGAAAGCCACCGTTTCCATATGGAATAAGGCAAAAACACCCTGAAAGCCACCGTTTCCATATGGAATAAGGTAAAAACACCCTGAAAGCCACCGTATCCATATGGAAGAAGGTGAAAACACCCTGAAAGCCACCGAGTCCATATGGAAGAAGGTAAAAACACCCTGAAAGCCACCGTTTCCATTTGGAAGAAGGTAAAAACACCCTGAAAGCCACCGTTTTCATATGGAAGAAGGTGAAAACACCCTGAAAGCCACCGTTTCCATATGGAATAAGGTAAAAACACCCTGAAAGCCACCGTTTCCACATGGAATAAGGCAAAAACACCCTGAAAGCCACCGTTTCCATATGGAAGAAGGCAAAAACACCCTGAAAGCCACCGTTTCCATATGGAAGAAGGTAAAAACACCCTGAAAGCCACCGTTTCCATATGGAAGAAGGTGAAAACACCCTGAAAGCCACCGTGTCCATATGGAAGAAGGTAAAAACACCCTGAAAGCCACCGTTTCCATATGGAAGAAGGTAAAAACACCCTGAAAGCCACCGTGTCCATATGGAAGAAGGCAAAAACACCCTGAAAGCCACCGTGTCCATATGGAAGAAGGTAAAAACACCCTGAAAGCCACCGTTTCCATATGGAATAAGGTAAAAACACCCTGAAAGCCACCGTTTCCATATGGAAGAAGGCAAAAACACCCTGAAAGCCACCGTTTCCATATGGAATGAGGTAAAAACACCCTGAAAGCCACCATTTCCATATGGAATAAGGTAACAACACCCTGAAAGCCACCGTTTCCATATGGAATAAGGTAAAAACACCCTGAAAGCCACCGTTTCCATATGGAAGAAGGTGAAAACACCCTTAAAGCCACCGTTTCCATATGGAAGAAGGTAAAAACACCCTGAAAGCCACCGTTTCCATATGGAAGAAGGTGAAAACACCCTGAAAGCCACCGTTTCCATATGGAAGAAGCCCCTTAAAGCCACCGTTTCCATATGGAATGAAGGTAAAAACACCCTGAAAGCCACCGTTTCCATATGGAAGAAGGTGAAAACACCCTTAAAGCCACCGTTTCCATATGGAATAAGGTAAAAACACCCTGAAAGCCACTGTTTCCATATGGAAGAAGGTGAAAACACCCTGAAAGCCACCGTTTCCATATGGAAGAAGGTAAAAACACCCTGAAAGCCACCGTGTCCATATGGAAGAAGGCAAAAACACCCTGAAAGCCACCGTTTCCATATGGAATAAGGTAAAAACACCCTGAAAGCCACTGTTTCCATATGGAATAAGGCAAAAACACCCTGAAAGCCACCGTTTCCATATGGAAGAAGGTGAAAACACCCTGAAAGCCACCGTTTCCATATGGAATAAGGTAAAAACACCCTGAAAGCCACCGTTTCCATATGGAAGAAGGTGAAAACACCCTTAAAGCCACCGTTTCCATATGGAATAAGGTAAAAACACCCTGAAAGCCACCGTTTCCATATGGAAGAAGGTAAAAACACCCTGAAAGCCACCGTTTCCATATGGAAGAAGGTAAAAACACCCTGAAAGCCACCGTTTCCATATGGAAGAAGGTAAAAACACCCTGAAAGCCACCGTGTCCATATGGAAGAAGGTAAAAACACCCTGAAAGCCACTGTTTCCATATGGAAGAAGGTGAAAACACCCTGAAAGCCACCGTTTCCATATGGAAGAAGGTGAAAACACCCTGAAAGCCACCGTGTCCATATGGAATAAGGTAAAAACACCCTGAAAGCCACCGTTTCCATATGGAAGAAGGTGAAAACACCCTGAAAGCCACCGTTTCCATATGGAATAAGGTAAAAACACCCTGAAAGCCACCGTTTCCATATGGAAGAAGGTAAAAACACCCTGAAAGCCACCGTTTCCATATGGAAGAAGGTGAAAACACACCCTGAAAGCCACCGTTTCCATATGGAAGAAGGTAAAAACACCCTGAAAGCCACCGTTCCATATGGAAGAAGGTGAAAACACCCTGAAAGCCACCGTTTCCATATGGAATAAGGTAAAAACACCCTGAAAGCCACCGTTTCCATATGGAAGAAGTTGAAAACACCCTGAAAGCCACCGTTTCCATATGGAAGAAGGTAAAAACACCCTGAAAGCCACCGTTTCCATATGGAAGAAGGTAAAAACACCCTGAAAGCCACCGTTTCCATTTGGAAGAAGGTAAAAACACCCTGAAAGCCACCGAGTCCATATGGAAGAAGGTAAAAACACCCTGAAAGCCACCGTTTCCATTTGGAAGAAGGTAAAAACACCCTGAAAGCCACCGTTTTCATATGGAAGAAGGTGAAAACACCCTGAAAGCCACCGTTTCCATATGGAATAAGGTAAAAACACCCTGAAAGCCACCGTTTCCATATGGAATAAGGTAAAAACACCCTGAAAGCCACCGTTTCCATATGGAAGAAGGCAAAAACACCCTGAAAGCCACCGTTTCCATATGGAATAAGGCAAAAACACCCTGAAAGCCACCGTTTCCATATGGAATAAGGTAAAAACACCCTGAAAGCCACCGTAAAAAGAAGGTAAAAACACCCTGAAAGCCACCGTTTCCATATGGAAGAAGGCAAAAACACCCTGAAAGCCACTGTTTCCATATGGAAGAAGGTGAAAACACCCTGAAAGCCACCGTTTCCATATGGAAGAAGGTGAAAACACCCTGAAAGCCACCGTGTCCATATGGAAGAAGTTAAAAACACCCTGAAAGCCACCGTTTCCACATGGAAGAAGGTAAAAACACCCTGAAAGCCACCGTGTCCATATGGAAGAAGGCAAAAACACCCTGAAAGCCACCGTTTCCATATGGAAGAAGGTAAAAACACCCTGAAAGCCACCGTTTCCATATGGAATAAGTTAAAAACACCCTGAAAGCCACCGTTTCCATATGGAAGAAGGCAAAAACACCCTGAAAGCCACCGTTTCCATATGGAATGAGGTAAAAACACCCTGAAAGCCACCATTTCCATATGGAATAAGGTAACAACACCCTGAAAGCCACCGTTTCTATATGAAAGAAGGTAAAAACACCCTGAAAGCCACTGTTTCCACATGGAAGAAGGTAAAAACACCCTGGGTAGTGAGGTCTGCACAACGCATCACCGGGGGCAAACTACCTGCCCTCCAGGACACCTACACCACCCGATGTACAGGAAGGCCATAAAGATCATCAAGGACATCAACCACCCGAGCCACTGCCTGTTCACCCCGCTGCCATCCAGAAGGCGAGGTCAGTACAGGTGCAAAAGCTGGGACCGAGAGACTGAAAAACAGCCACCGGCCATATGGAAACAGCCAACTAACATTGGTAAAAACACCCTGAAAGCCACTGTTTCCATATGGAAGAAGGTAAAAACACCCTTTAAAGCCACCCCTACATTGTTTCCATATGGAAGAAGGTACTCTAAAACTGCACCTTATGTAATACATGTATCCTAGTCACTTTAACTATGCCACTTGGTTTACATATGGAAGTAAGGCCTAAAACACATAAACCTTTGTACATATTCTTTATCCCCTTACACTGTGTATGACAGTAGTTTTTTTTGGAAGATTACTTGGTAAAAACACCCATTTCCATAAATTAACATCGTTTCCATAAAATGGAAGAAGGTATGGAAGAAGGCAAAAACACCCTGAAAGCCACCGTTTCCATATGGAAGAAGGTAAAAACACCCTGAAAGCCACTGTTTCCATATGGAAGAAGGTGAAAACACCCTTAAAGCTACCGTTTCCATATGGAATAAGGTAAAAACACCCTGAAAGCCACCGTTTCCATATGGAAGAAGGTGAAAACACCCTTAAAGCCACCGTTTCCATATGGAAGAAGGTAAAAACACCCTGAAAGCCACCGTTTCCATATGGAAGAAGGTGAAAACACCCTTAAAGCAACCGTTTCCATATGGAAGAAGGTGAAAACACCCTTAAAGCCACCGTTTCCATATGGAATGAGGTAAAAACACCCTGAAAGCCACCGTTTCCATATGGAAGAAGGTGAAAACACCCTTAAAGCCACCGTTTCCATATGGAATAAGGTAAAAACACCCTGAAAGCCACCGTTTCCATTTGGAAGAAGGTAAAAACACCCTGAAAGCCACCGTGTCCATATGGAAGAAGACAAAAACACCCTGAAAGCCACCGTTTCCATATGGAAGAAGGTAAAAACACCCTGAAAGCCACCGTGTCCATATGGAAGAAGGCAAAAACACCCTGAAAGCCACCGTTTCCATATGGAATAAGGTAAAAACACCCTGAAAGCCACCGTTTCCATATGGAATAAGGCAAAAACACCCTGAAAGCCACCGTTTCCATATGGAAGAAGGTGAAAACACCCTTAAAGCCACCGTTTCCATATGGAATAAGGTAAAAACACCCTGAAAGCCACCGTTTCCATATGGAAGAAGGTGAAAACACCCTTAAAGCCACCGTTTCCATATGGAATAAGGTAAAAACACCCTGAAAGCCACCGTTTCCATATGGAAGAAGGTAAAAACACCCTGAAAGCCACCGTTTCCATATGGAAGAAGGTAAAAACACCCTGAAAGCCACCGTGTCCATATGGAAGAAGGTAAAAACACCCTGAAAGCCACCGTGTCCATATGGAAGAAGGTAAAAACACCCTGAAAGCCACTGTTTCCATATGGAAGAAGGTGAAAACACCCTGAAAGCCACCGTTTCCATATGGAAGAAGGTGAAAACACCCTGAAAGCCACCGTGTCCATATGGAATAAGGTAAAAACACCCTGAAAGCCACCGTTTCCATATGGAAGAAGGTGAAAACACCCTTAAAGCCACCGTTTCCATATGGAATAAGGTAAAAACACCCTGAAAGCCACCGTTTCCACATGGAAGAAGGTAAAAACACCCTGAAAGCCACCGTTTCCATATGGAAGAAGGTGAAAACACCCTGAAAGCCACCGTTTCCATATGGAAGAAGGTGAAAACACCCTTAAAGCCACCGTTTCCATATGGAATAAGGTAAAAACACCCTGAAAGCCACCGTTTCCATATGGAAGAAGGTGAAAACACCCTTAAAGCCACCGTTTCCATATGGAATAAGGTAAAAACACCCTGAAAGCCACCGTTTCCATATGGAAGAATGTAAAAACACCCTGAAAGCCACCGTTTCCATATGGAAGAAGGTGAAAACACCCTGAAAGCCACCGTTTCCATATGGAAGAAGGTAAAAACACCCTGAAAGCCACCGTTTCCATATGGAAGAAGGTAAAAACACCCTGAAAGCCACCGTTTCCATATGGAAGAAGGTGAAAACACCCTGGAAGAAGGTAAAAACACCCTGAAAGCCACCTTTCCATATGGAAGAAGGTGAAAACACCCTGAAAGCCACCGTTTCCATATGGAAGAAGGTAAAAACACCCTGAAGCCACCGTTTCCATATGGAATAAGGTAAAAACACCCTGAAAGCCACCGTTTCCATATGGAAGAAGGTAAAAACACCCTGAAAGCCACCGTTTCCATATGGAAGAAGGTAAAAACACCCTGAAAGCCACCGTTTCCATATGGAAGAAGGTAAAAACACCCTGAAAGCCACCGTTTCCATATGGAATGAAGGTAAAAACACCCTGAAAGCCACCGTTTCCATATGGAAGAAGGTGAAAACACCCTGAAAGCCACCGTTTCCATATGGAAGAAGGTAAAAACACCCTGAAAGCCACCGTTTCCATATGGAAGAAGGTAAAAACACCCTGAAAGCCACCGTTTCCATATGGAAGAAGGTGAAAGCCACCGTTTCCATATGGAAGAAGGTAAAAACACCCTGAAAGCCACCGTTCCATATGGAAGAAGGTAAAAACACCCTGAAAGCCACCGTTTCCATATGGAATAAGGTAAAAACACCCTGAAAGCCACCGTTTCCATATGGAAGAAGGTGAAAACACCCTGAAAGCCACCGTTTCCATATGGAATAAGGTAAAAACACCCTGAAAGCCACCGTTTCCATATGGAAGAAGGTGAAAACACCCTTAAAGCCACCGTTTCCATATGGAATAAGGTAAAAACACCCTGAAAGCCACCGTTTCCATATGGAAGAAGGTAAAAACACCCTGAAAGCCACCGTTTCCATATGGAAGAAGGTGAAAACACCCTGAAAGCCACCGTTTCCATATGGAAGAAGGTGAAAACACCCTTAAAGCCACCGTTTCCATATGGAATAAGGTAAAAACACCCTGAAAGCCACCGTTTCCATATGGAAGAAGGTGAAAACACCCTTAAAGCCACCGTTTCCATATGGAATAAGGTAAAAACACCCTGAAAGCCACCGTTTCCACATGGAAGAAGGTAAAAACACCCTGAAAGCCACCGTTTCCATATGGAAGAAGGTGAAAACACCCTTAAAGCCACCGTTTTCACATGGAAGAAGGCAAAAACACCCTGAAAGCCACCGTTTCCATATGGAAGAAGGTAAAAACACCCTGAAAGCCACCGTTTCCCTATGGAAGAAGGTGAAAACACCCTTAAAGCCACAGTTTCCATATGGAAGAAGGTAAAACACCCTGAAAGCCACCTTTCCATATGGAAGAAGGTGAAAACACCCTTAAAGCCACCGTTTCCATATGGAATAAGGTAAAAACACCCTGAAAGCCACCGTTTCCATATGGAAGAAGGTGAAAACACCCTGAAAGCCACCGTTTCCATATGGAAGAAGGTAAAAACACCCTGAAAGCCACCGTTTCCATATGGAAGAAGGTGAAAACACCCTTAAAGCCACAGTTTCCATATGGAAGAAGGTAAAAACACCCTGAAAGCCACCGTTTCCATATGGAATAAGGTAAAAACACCCTGAAAGCCACCGTTTCCATATGGAAGAAGGTAAAAACACCCTGAAAGCCACCGTTTCCATATGGAAGAAGGTAAAAACACCCTGAAAGCCACCGTTTCCATATGGAATAAGGCAAAAACATCCTGAAACCACCATTTCCATATGGAAGAAGGTTAAAACACCCTGAATGCCACCGTTTCCATATGGAATGAGGTAAAAACACCCTGAAAGCCACCGTTTCCATATGGAAGAAGGTAAAAACACCCTGAAAGCCACCGTTTCCATTTGGAAGAAGGTAAAAACACCCTGAAAGCCACCGTGTCCATATGGAAGAAGGCAAAAACACCCTGAAAGCCACCGTTTCCATATGGAAGAAGGTAAAAACACCCTGAAAGCCACCGTGTCCATATGGAAGAAGGCAAAAACACCCTGAAAGCCACCGTTTCCATATGGAATAAGGTAAAAACACCCTGAAAGCCACCGTTTCCATATGGAAGAAGGTGAAAACACCCTTAAAGCCACCGTTTCCATATGGAATAAGGTAAAAACACCCTGAAAGCCACCGTTTCCATATGGAAAGGTAAAAACACCCTGAAAGCCACCGTTTCCATATGGAAGAAGGTAAAAACACCCTGAAAGCCACCGTGTCCATATGGAAGAAGGTAAAAACACCCTGAAAGCCACCGTGTCCATATGGAAGAAGGTAAAAACACCCTGAAAGCCACTGTTTCCATATGGAAGAAGGTGAAAACACCCTGAAAGCCACCGTTTCCATATGGAAGAAGGTGAAAACACCCTGAAAGCCACCGTGTCCATATGGAATAAGGTAAAAACACCCTGAAAGCCACCGTTTCCATATGGAAGAAGGTGAAAACACCCTTAAAGCCACCATTTCCATATGGAATAAGGTAAAAACACCCTGAAAGCCACCGTTTCCACATGGAAGAAGGTAAAAACACCCTGAAAGCCACCGTTTCCATATGGAAGAAGGTGAAAAACACCCTGAAAGCCACCGTTTCCATATGGAAGAAGGTGAAAACACCCTTAAAGCCACCGTTTCCATATGGAATAAGGTAAAAACACCCTGAAAGCCACCGTTTCCATATGGAAGAAGGTGAAAACACCCTGAAAGCCACCGTTTCCATATGGAATAAGGTAAAAACACCCTGAAAGCCACCGTTTCCATATGGAAGAAGGTAAAAACACCCTGAAAGCCACCGTTTCCATATGGAAGAAGGTAAAAACACCCTGAAAGCCACCGTGTCCATATGGAAGAAGGTAAAAACACCCTGAAAGCCACCGTTTCCATATGGAATAAGGTAAAAACACCCTGAAAGCCACCGTTTCCATATGGAAGAAGGTGAAAACACCCTTAAAGCCACCGTTTCCATATGGAATAAGGTAAAAACACCCTGAAAGCCACCGTTTCCATATGGAAGAAGGTAAAAACACCCTGAAAGCCACCGTTTCCATATGGAAGAAGGTGAAAACACCCTTAAAAGCCACCATTTTCCATGGAAGAAGGCAAAAACACCCTGAAAGCCACCGTTTCCATATGGAAGAAGGTAAAACACCCTGAAAGCCACCGTTTCCCTATGGAAGAAGGTGAAAACACCCTTAAAGCCACTGTTTCCATATGGAAGAAGGTAAAAACACCCTGAAAGCCACCTTTCCATATGGAAGAAGGTGAAAACACCCTGAAAGCCACCGTTTCCATATGGAAGAAGGTGAAAACACCCTTAAAGCCACAGTTTCCATATGGAAGAAGGTAAAAACACCCTGAAAGCCACCGTTTCCATATGGAAGAAGGTAAAAACACCCTGAAAGCCACCGTTTCCATATGGAAGAAGGTGAAAACACCCTTAAAGCCACAGTTTCCATATGGAAGAAGGTAAAAATATCCTGAAAGCCACCGTTTCCATATGGAATAAGGTAAAAACACCCTGAATGCCACCGTTTCCATATGGAAGAAGGTAAAAACACCCTGAAAGCCACCGTTTCCATATGGAATAAGGCAAAAACATCCTGAAAGCCACCATTTCCATATGGAAGAAGGTTAAAACACCCTGAATGCCACCGTTTCCATATGGAAGAAGGTAAAAACACCCTGAAAGCCATCGTTTCCATATGGAAGAAGGTAAAAACACCCTGAAAGCCACCGTTTCCATATGGAAGAAGGTAAAAACACCCTGAATGCCACCGTTTCCATATGGAAGAAGGTAAAAACACCCTGAAAGCCATCGTTTCCATATGGAAGAAGGTAAAAACACCCTGAAAGCCACCGTGTCCATATGGAATAAGGTAAAAACACCCTGAAAGCCACCGTATCCATATGGAAGAAGGTAAAAACACCCTGAAAGCCACCCCATTTGGAAGAAGGTGAAAACACCCTGAAAGCCACCCCATTTGGAAGAAGGTAAATACATCCTGAAAGCCACCGTTTCCATATGGAATAAGGTAAAAACACCCTGAATGCCACCGTTTCCATATGGAAGAAGGTAAAAACACCCTGAAAGCCACCGTTTCCATATGGAATAAGGCAAAAACATCCTGAAAGCCACCATTTCCATATGGAAGAAGGTTAAAACACCCTGAATGCCACCGTTTCCATATGGAAGAAGGTAAAAACACCCTGAAAGCCATCGTTTCCATATGGAAGAAGGTAAAAACACCCTGAAAGCCACCGTGTCCATATGGAATAAGGTAAAAACACCCTGAAAGCCACCGTATCCATATGGAAGAAGGTAAAAACACCCTGAAAGCCACCCCATTTGGAAGAAGGTGAAAACACCCTGAAAGCCACCCCATTTGGAAGAAGGTAAATACACCCTGAAAGCCACCGTTTCCATATGGAAGAAGGTAAAAACACCTTGAAAGCCACCGTTTCCATATGGAAGAAGGTAAAAACACCCTGAAAGCCACCGTTTCCATATGGAAGAAGGTAAAAACACCTGATCATGTCGTTACAGATAGATAAGCAAATAACGTTGTTTATAATCTAATATGTAATAATAATATAATATAATAATATATAACATTTACCAGATCTTTTATCCAAATGCGACTTAGTCATATGTGCATACATTATGGGTGGTCCTGGCAATCAGAGCCACTTTCCTGGCATAGCAAGCACCATGATCTACCAACTGAGTTACAAACACCATGATCTACCAACTGAGTTACAAACACCATGATCTACCAACTGAGTTACAAACACCCCGATCTACCAACTGAGTTACAAACACCATAATCTACCAACTGAGTTACAGATTACCAGTTAGTGTCATCACGGAAATGCTATATGTGTTAATACAATGTTGTTACAGTAATTACATTTTTACTACACAGGTATAAGAGCAACTAAATGTAAAGTGTTTACAAAATGTATGTATGGTGTACTTTGCACAATGCTCTGCATAATGATCACAAGGCATAGGGTACTCATTAAGTAAGAGTTGCGTGAAACTAATTATTGTCAAGTGATAGTCACATGGCTCCAGAGCCTGTCAGAAGCCCATCTGACACAGTTTGAATTGGTGCATTATGCTGAATTCATATCCAAGTGAGAAGGTGGTATTTACCACATTGGACTTGGAATAATCTAATTGGTAATTACTAGTGGGTAACTTCTATCATCCTGATCACAGACTTCTCCTACATGCTGACCTCTGACAGGACCTACTAAAGAAATTACCTCTATAACAGAATTTTTGGCAGTTTAATGTAACAACAAAACATTCAGTCATAAAAAGCTATCTATTAATATGTTTTTTTAACATTCTAATTTGTTTAATATAATGATAGCTGTATTTTAAGGTTGATGCAGCTTGTTGGCCATTAGCCATTGTGTTCAAAGCACATGAATGCATCTAACGGCTATTTACGAATTCTCAACTGGTAATTACCACCTTCCACTTGGTTATAAACGCAGCATTAGTTCCACGGGAAGCTAATACTGGAGGATTTTTTCTGTCTTTGGTAGAAGGTGTATGAAGCTGACGAGTCCTGTTGGAAAGAGAACAATGAGTGCCAGTGGACAGGACAGAGTTGAATTCTGACCTCATCTAGGAGCTTTTCTATGGCAAATATTAGATCACACACAGTACCAGTGAATGTAAAGCTGTCCCCAACAATACAAAATGAAGTCATTCACACCTTTATGTACGTAAAGTTTAATTAATGAAATTAAATTCCCCATCAGCATATTTACAACACAAAATCAAAAGTTTCAATGAACACAATAACGTTGTCATAAAAAAATGAATGCTCGAAAATCGTAATGAAGGAAGTGGTATGTACCCTTTGAAAATACACCTGGGAAAATGTCAGTGCAAAAATATATCTCATAAACATTATCTCAGAGAGTTTAGTCTCTGCTACTGTCTGTATCCTACAATTAATTAGTTGCTGTTGTTTCTCTCAGTCATGATACAATGACTGTACAAAATAAACTGATTAACCGGTAAGTGCTTAATGCATTTTCACCATAGCTATGTAGGGAATAAGTTAAACACTTGTTTAAGTGTTATGTTTTATCTATTGATAATAAAGAATTTGAATGATACATATTTAATATAGAAACCACACAATAAATATACTTATTTTCTACACATTCAATTACTCTGCTTTGATTAATATCACAAAATTTTTACAAACAGTACAATGAATCAAATGTTACATTAATCTGATCTGAATACAGTGTATATTCTAAAGACAGCGTCTTCACAGTGTCTCCCAAGGCAGTTGTATGGCTGGGGTAATTATACAGCGTTGTCTCTGTAAAACAGTGACTGAGATACTCAAAGCCAGGAAGTACCTTAGTGAAAGTAGAAAAGATGGGTTGTTGATGTTCTGTTATTATTTTGATATTCAAGTAAATGTCTCTTTCACAAATAAGGATGCCTCGGCATCAACACAATGCCAAACCCCTCCCACTGCAATGTAAAGCACCGAGAACGCCATATGCTAGCTATGCTATGATATGATAGCGTCCATAAGCTCTCATGTGTAAACTATTGTCTATATCCATTTGAAAGGCTGTTTACAGTATACTACTGTGCTTTTCAACAATTGATATCAATAATATCAATTGATATGACAAATTACTATACACAAGCTTCTTACTTAATAATAGGCCTCAACAATTCCGTGAACATATATAAAAAGGAATACCAGTACTGAAGTATGAATTCGGCCAGAAAAAATGCACTGTAGATAAATAACTTCCCTATGGAGGATCCAAGATGGCCGACATAACGGGTCTTCGCTTGGAAGTGTTTGGTGGTGAGAGAATCATGTTACCTCCACTAATAAAATCTGTTGTCTCTTTGGTCCTAATCAAAACACACTCTCTAATACGCTCAAACAATGTGTTTCTGTTCACTCCAAGCAATCGTTCACTCCACAACCAAAACCATGTTAAAGCCACCACCCAAACAGCCCCTTCCACTAACAAGCCATTTGCTCAATATGTAAGTACAAGTCATGTTTGTTCAGTTTGTGTGTGGTTGTGGTTGTGGTCTTTGGTCATTGTGTTCTCAGTCTGTTGGCACATTGTGGTTTCTAAGATGGGTTCTTTCCTGCGCCTGGTTCTCACGCTGCTGCGTTCTCCTGCAGACCCTCGGTCTCCGCCTGGTCTTCATCAGTGTTTTTCATCAGCTGCTGGTACTTTCTCCTGAAGAAACCAAACTGTAAGGAGAGACAGAGAGAGACAGAGCGAGAGTGAGACAGAGGGAGAGAAAGGCACACAAACAGAAGACGTGAAGGAAGAATAAGAGATGACGTAGGATTATTTCATGTTTCATGTTTTTAATGACACATGCACAAGTGCCGTGAAATGCCTTTCTTGCAAGCTCCAAACCCAACAATGCCGTAATCAATATCAATGTAATACTAAAAATAACAAGGCAGAACACAAACACACGCTAAGCGATAAGAACACTACGAAGGAAGAAGCTACAGTGCCCTCCATAATAATTGACAGTGAAGCATTTTTTAAAAACTATACTCCAAAAGTTTGGATTTGAAATCAAACAATGACCATGAGGTTAAAGTGCAGACAAATCCAAACCTTTGGCCAAAATTTTTAAAAATGCTTCACTGTCCCAATAATTACGGAGAGCGCTGTATATACAGGGTCAGTTCTAATACCATATTTACAATGTGGAGGGATACTGGCGTGATAGAGGTAAGGATAGCTGGTCTTGTTAGGATAGCTCAGAGCTTCTGCTATTTTTCAGTAGTTCAGTTTAAGAGAGTTTTACATCATAAAGTACAAAAGACTGGTACATACCTTCCAAAGCAGGCCAATGACGAGAGCCAATAGAAGCAGGCCTCCAATCACACTGCCCACAATAACGCCTACAGGGATCTCCCCTTTCACCCCTGGTTTACTGATGGTGACGCCAACCTGCAGACAGGTCAGGAGACAGATGACAGTGTTCAGGAGAAGACGGGATGTTTCACACCAGCAGTCAGGCAATACAACGAGTGTAGCTGTTGATATGCTGGTCATCTAAACACATTGAACTTGTACAAATGAACAAATTCTGCCTGGACATCAGAGATATAACATTAAAGTGTATTGAGAAGTATATAATGTATTAGTCCAGTACCGTCAGGTGCTTGTGAGAGATGACCAGCAGTTCAGGTTGGGAAGTCTCTATCTCTGTGCTCACAGTCAGCACAGTGGACTGGAATGAGGACTGCTCAAAGACAACACAAGAGGAGGACTAATGAGGTGATGTCTGGACACCATTAAAGAGGAGGAGAAGCAAGCATGTAAACAATGTGGAACAGACAAATTTGTCTGTCTATACTTACAGCAGCAAAGGTACCGTTCCATATCCGCGTGGTCACGTTCACAAAGAAATCACTCATCATCCCCATGTCTTTCAGGACACATTTCATAGGCTGGCACTTGGCTGTCTTACAGTTCTGGAAGAATCCGAAAACAATAGAAGGGTCATTCCTACCATGCGGTGCCTTTTCTGTCCTGAGGAAATACCACTTCTTATTTAGTCTAAAATGTGGAGTACAAAAGGCTTTAAATATAAGGTCAGATGTCCTTTACCTTAAAAGAACAACAAAAATATCGATCTTCAAAGGGAATTTTCTGCATTTTGAATGTAGGATGTAGGTGTTTTTGCCATGTCCTCCGGTGTTATTCATCAACTTCCACAAGAAACATAAGCCTTAAAGTAATAGCATAATTAAAATCTTTCCTCATTATTTTATAGCCCTATTTAAAATCTCTCTCGTCAATGTTTTTTTCCCTCATGATTATTGTATTTATTATTATTTTATTTAAGATTTTCTGAGTGTCCCTGATATCCCTTTCCACCCTGTTAGTTTGTTTTAATTCTCCATCTAAGAAAACAACCCCTTCCTACAATGACACCACATTCAGGAAGTGTCATCATTTCTTTGGTGGGAAAACAATAGTGCAAAGCTAAATAAATGTAAACATTCAGCTATATCTATTCTTCCATGTTTCATGTTGTTAGTCTGTATGTCCCACTCATACATTTCCACCCTGCTAGGCTTAATTATAGAGAAAAATCAACAAAATTTCAAAATGTTAAAATATGTTTGATAGAGAAGTTAAAATCCTGTTCAAGTGTTCAACATTATGCTAGCTCGAACTTGCTTGCTCACAGAGCTATGGCTAATTTGAACAAAGATGGCATTGACAGACATGACAGCACTGCTTCTAGCTCTTAAGCAACTTTGCAGTATTTGTTTTTTTGTGTGTCATTTCTTGGCCATCACTAGCCGGCTACCACCTGGTAACTCAACCCTGCACCTTAGAGGCTGCTGCCTTATGTACAGTGGGGAGGACAAGTATTTGATACACTGCCCGATTTTGCAGGTTTTCCTACTTACAAAGCATGTAGAGGTCTGTAATTTTTATCATAGGTACACTTCAACTGTGAGAGACGGAATCTAAAACAATTGCAAAAAACTAATAGGTCTGTGAGAGCCGGAATTCTTACTGGTTGGTAGGTGATCAAGTACTTATGTCATGCAATAAAATGCAAATTAATTACTTAAAAATCATACAATCATACAATGTGATTTTCTGGATTTTTGTTTTAGATTCCGTCTCTCACAGTTGAAGTGTACCTATGATTAAAAAAATTACAGACCTCTACATGCTTTGTAAGTAGGAAAACCTGCAAAATCGGGCAGTGCAGCCTAGTGGTTAGAGCGTTAAACTAATAACCGGAAGGTTGCAAGTTCAAACCCCCGAGCTGACAAGGTACTAATCTGTCGTTCTGCCCCTGAACAGGCAGTTAACCCACTGTTCCTAGGCCGTCATTGAAAATAAGAATTTGTTCTTATCTGACTTGCCTGGTTAAATAAAGGTAAAATAAATAAAAAAATACTTGTTCTCCACACTGTACATGGAATCACTGGTCACTTTAATAATGGAACACTAGTCACTGTAATAATGTTACATACTGCTTTACTCATCTCATTTCAGTATTCTACTGCCACTCTGACATTGCTCGTCCTAAAATGTATATATTTCTTAATTCCATTCTATTACTTTTAGATTTGTGCGTATTGTTGTGAATTTGTAGATATTACTGCAATGTTGGAGCTAGGAACACAAGCATTTCGCTACACCCAAAATAACATCTGCTAAATGTGTGTATGTGACCAATGACATTTGATTTTGATTTGATTTGAATTTGGGCTCCAAATGTCCACCCTGTTAGGATTATGCACCTGAAAGGTTATAAAAAGAACCTGAAAAAACAAATAAAGTGTCTGAGCTTGACCAATATGTGTAATCAATATGTCCTTTTTTCTGATTATAATGCTATTTTTCTTTTAAATATATATAATTTTTCCTCAAATGTTATGAGTTCCAAAAGGCACCGCATCGTAGGAATGACCCAGGTATGCATTCAGAGGATATCATTAGATGTAAAACTGTGAACCATCGTAGGAATGACCCAGGTATGCATTCAGAGGATATCATTAGATGTAAAACTGTGAACCATCGTAGGAATGACCCAGGTATGCATTCAGAGGATATCATTAGATGTAAAACTGTGAACCATCGTAGGAATGACCCAGGTATGCATTCAGAGGATATCATTAGATGTAAAACTGTGAACCATCGTAGGAATGACCCAGGTATGCATTCAGAGGAGATCATTAGATGTAAAATTGTGAACCATCATAGGAATGACCCAGGTATGCAATCAGAGGAGATCATTAGATGTAAAACTGTGAACCTATCTTTGTCTCTCTCTGTCACAAACAATACACACAGGAATGCACACTCAAACGCACCAGCTCCTCTGTGCTCATGAGGTTCTCCTTGGAGAAGGATGGTGTGTAAGGCTTCTCACTGATCTTCAGAGGATTGACGAGGCTGGCTACTTCACAGCTAACATCTCCAGCCTGCAGAACAACAAGAGGGCAACAGTCAATCACTTTAAAATATAACTAAGTCCATCAGAAAGGTAATTCTTGCCAGATTCTCCCCCGTCAAACCTGGGATTTGAAGCAGCAACCCTGGGCCATGCCTAGTTATTTAGAAACAGGTTGACTGGTTATTTTTACTCACAGGTGCAGTGTTGACTCCTGTCACATACAGTAATGGGTTGCCTCCTGCTGTATCGCTGGGCAGTGAGACTGTGAGGTAGGCAATATTCACTGGGAAATTCCCTGTAGAAACCTGAACAGAAGAGAAAACACTTGTCTTACCATTTCTACCACAAGGGGGAAGTATTTTACCACAGACTGACTGACACATAATGACTGTGTACCTGTTTGTGCATTATTTCTCACCTTCAGAGAGAATTTTAACTCAGGACCGATGTCATTGAAAGTATTCACTGTGGTCTTCACCTCATTGTCCATGTCAACCACATAGAAATTGAGATTTGCTTCCCTGGAGAGAGCGATCTCTGAATCATAGTGGACAGGGATGGAGATAGAGGCGTGGTTGTCTGAGGGGTTCACCTCTGTGCTGTCACTGTAATAAGCACATGTAATCAATCAATCAATCAATCAATCAATCAGTCATGTAACAGAAGATCCATAGGACTAAGAGAGATTACTATGTGATCAACAAACAAGCAAGTTCTGTGTACTCCTACCTTAGAGCTTCAAAGCTCACGTCGGCTTCGGTCTGCAGTTGATTCAGATTGAAGTCAAAGTTGATTACGAATGTCACCTGCAGGGAACAGATGTGTATTGTTTAGGAAACGACAACCCTGGCTGACAAGGAAAGAGAGAGAGACCTACACACACGCCCATAGTTTTTCGTTTTGTCGTCAGGTCTTACCTCCTGGTTCTTCCTTAAAGCTGGGTATCCCACCTGGCACGAGAGGCTACGAGTCTCTCGGGTGGAGCTACACTTCACCTCTGTTTCGTCACTCTGAAATGAATCCCACAATTTTAGGGAATGTTTACTGATAAATATGCAAATAGTCATCCTATAGTGAGTGTCATGCTAAAAATCAAAGAGGCTGATCCATACTGGAGGAGTGATGGAGGCGTAGAAGAGGTTTTTGGAGTATGTGGCCATGACTCGGGTGTTGTACGCATTCTCCTTCTTGTTGGTCACAGACACAGTGAAGGACAGCCTCTTGTTCTTAAAGCTGACCAACATCTTAGATGAGCTGCAAAACACAACACTCATTTTACTCAAAACAATACAGAGGGGATAAGAATGAATGTTAAAATATACCTGCAGTATGTGAGTGGGATTGTTTCAGTGCTTTGTAATGAAGACACTATATTATGATGGGGAATCCTTTAACAGTGGCACCATTAACTGGAGCAGTGAAAATAAAATATATCATGCTACCCCTCTGACTGGCCGAGGAGCTGTCTGTCTGTAATGTCTGTCTGTCTGGTCTGGTCTGTCTGTCTGTCTGGTCTGTAATGTCTGTCTGTCTGTAATGTCTGTCTGTCTGTAATGTCTGGTCTGTAATGTTTGTCTGTATGTCTGGTCTGTAATGTCTGTCTGGTCTGTAATGTCTGTCTGTAATGTCTGTCTGTCTGTCCGTAATGTCTGTCTGTCTGTAATGTCTGTCTGTCTGGTCTGTAATGTCTGTCTGTCTGCCTGTAATGTCTGTCTGTCTGTAATGTCTGTCTGTAATGTCTGTCTGTAATGTCTGTCTGTAATGTCTGTCTGTAATGTCTGGTCTGTAATGTCTGGTCTGTAATGTCTGATCTGTCTGGTCTGTAATTTTTGTCTGGTCTGTAATGTCTGTCTGTCTGGTCTGTAATGTCTGTCTGTCTGGTCTGTAATGTCTGTCTGTCTGTAATGTCTGTCTGTCCTGGTCTGTAATGTCTGTCTGTCTGGTCTGTAATGTCTGGCTGTCTGTCTGTCTGGTCTGTAATGTCTGTCTGTCTGTCTGTCTGTACTGTGTGTCTGTACTGTTGGTCTGTACTGTTGGTCAGTACTGTTGGTCTGTACTGTTGGTCTGTACTGTTGGTCTGTACTGTTGGTCTGTATTGTGTGTCTGTTAATGACTCGCTGGGATTCAAACAAATCGCACTGCACTTAACTGTTAAAGGTAATTATGTTTGAGCCGACATCCATAGTGTTTACTGTGAATGCTAACATGTCAGGGAAATTGATTTTAAAAGTCGAGTTCTGTGCAATGTTGCTACATTGTGGTGTGTTTGAATCATGGCCTCTGTCTTTCAACTTATGAAACTATCTGAATTTATTTTCTTTAACCAGCAAGGCTTGATAGAGGAAGTTTATTCTCACTAAAGCAGAACAGCAGAATAAGAAAATGGCTTATTTGTCCGGTCCCACAGAAAAACATTTTGGAATACTGTGTTTGCTATTCATGAGATCTTATAGGGAGTGTTAATTTCTGATGGTTTATTTCACTTTGTTTGTTGTGTTTCACAAGCTTTGGCAATGTAAACATATGTTTCCGCTATGCCAATAAAGGCCATTTGAATTGAATTGATTTAGGTTTAAGGTAGCCTGCACCACTGAGCGCCGTGTTCAGTATGGATTTACTATGCTGGATTGAGTGTCAGATCTCACCTGGGAATCATCTCTCCTTTCTTGACGTTCAAGAGCAGGTCACTCTCACACAGCTCATCAGAGCCACAGTCTTTGGAGAATGGGATCTGTGAGTGTTAAGAGAGAAATGACACTCTGTTTAAGGGTTGAATTGGGAATTCAGATGTGGAGGTGCCCTATCCCAGTTCTACATCCCAGTTCAACTCTAACCCCAGCCTCAACCACAACCCTAATCCTAGCCCTAACCCTAACCCTAGCCTCAACCTCAACCCCAACCCTAACCCCAGCCTCAACCACAACCCTAGCCCTAACCCTATCCTCAACCACAACCCTAACCCTAGCCTCAACCACAAACCTAGCCCTAAACCTAGCCTCAACCACAACCACAACCCTAACCCTAGCCTCAACCACAACCCTAGCCCTAACCATAGCCTCAACCACAACCCTAGCCCTATCCTTAACCACAACCCTAACCCTAGCCTCAACCACAACCCTAGCCCTAAACCTAGCCTCAACCACAACCACAACCCTAGCCCTGAACCTAGCCTCAACCACAACCCTAGCCCTAGCCTCAAACACAACCCTAGCCCTAACCCTAACCCTAGCCCTAGCCTCAACCCCAATCCTAAACCCAGCCTCAACCACAACCCTAGCCCTAACCCTATCCTCAACCACAACCCTAACCCTAGCCTCAACCACAACCCTAGCCCTAAACCTAGCCTCAACCACAACCACAACCCTAGCCCTGAACCTAGCCTTAACCACAACCCTAGCCCTGAACCTAGACTCAACCACAACCCTAGCCCTAACCCTAGACTCAACCACAAATCTAGCCCTAACCCGATCCTCAACCACAACCCTAACCCTAGCCTCAACCACGACCCTAGCCCTAAACCTAGCCTCATCCACAACCACAACCCTAACCCTAGCCTCAACCACAACCCTAGCCCCAACCCTAGCCTTAACCACAACCCTAACCCTAGCCTCAACCCACAACCCTAACACTAATCCTAACCCTAACTCTAAACCTAGCCCTAACCCTAGACTCAACCACAACCCTAACCCTAACACTATCACTAGCCCTAACCCTAATGCTAACCCTAGCCCTAACCATAACCCTAGCCCTAACCATAACCCTAGCCCTAACCCTAACCCTAACCCTAACCCTAGCCCTAACCATAACCCTAGCCCTAACCCTAGCCCTAACGCTAACCCTAGCCCCAACCCAGCCCTAACCCTAACCCTAGCCCTAACCCTAGCCCTAGCCCTAACCCTAACCCTAGCCCTAACCCTAGCCCTAACCCTAGCCCTAGCCCTAACCCTAGCCCTAACCCTAACCCTAGCCCTAACCCTAGCCCTAGCCCTAACCCTAACCCTAACCCTAACCCTAGCCCTAACCCTAACCCTAGCCCTAACCCTAACCCTAGCCCTAACCCTAACCCCAACCCTAGCCCTAACCCTAACCCTAGCCCTAACCCTAACCCTGCACTAACACATAAAGCACAGATACTACCATCAATAGACATTTTTAAAAACTTCAAGCAACTGCCAATAGCGTGCAAAGCTGTCATCAAGGCACAGGGTGGCTACTTTGAAGAATCTCAAATATAAAATGTTTTGATTTGTTTAACACTTTTTTGTTTACTACATTATTCCATATGTGTTATTTCTTCACTATTATTCTACAATGTAGAAAATAGTTTAAAAAATAATAATAAAGAAAAACCCTAGAATGAGGAGGTGTGTCCAAACTTTATACCGGTACTGTATACGCTATCACATATTATTGAAACTCACAAAGAACTCCCATGAAGTAGGACGGAGGACATCTAGAACAGGACTGGAGTCTGGGTCATGCAGAGCGATGTCCACACGCAGACCGATGGAGCTCACAAAGTCAGGGGCCTCCTGTCAGACAATAAGATAGGATTTATTTGATTTGTTTAATTCATTTGACTGGGAACATGTGCAACACAACAAACATTGTACAACATTTTAGCTACATACTGTACATAGCTAGTTCTCTACAGGATCAGAACTTAGTAACATTTTTGGAATTGTATAAGGAAAACCACATGAGAATACAGCAATGTAGTGTACTTTATATCCTTTTTAATGTTTATACATACATGTAAATATTAGTCTTGGCGATGTCCCTCAAATAATAATATATTTATTTTTAAAGAGATTGATATATTAATGACATGTACCAATTGATTCTTGAAGATTATAACTTATAAATGCCTCATGAGCTTAGTTCAACTGTCGTACCCCATCAGTACCTTAACTTCTTGGTGACTGGGGGCAGTATTGAGTAGCTTGGATGAATAAGGTGCCCAGAGTAAACTGTCTGCAACTCAGCCATAAAAGCTAGAATATGCATATAATTAGTATATTTGGATAGAAAACACTCTGAAGTTTCTAAAACTGTTTGAATGATGTCTGTGAGTATGATGAGTATAATAGAACTAGTCAGGCGAAAACCTGAGAAGAAAATGGTTGTTTTTCAACTAATTCCCTATTGAAGATACAGTGGGATATTGGTCATGTTGCACTTCCTAAGTCTTCCACTAGATGTCAACAGTCTTTCAAACCTTGTTTGATGCTTCTACTGTGAAGTGGGGCCGAATGAGAAGGGAATGAGTCAGAGGTCTGGCAGAGAGGCACAAGCTCGTGACGCGCGGTCATGTGAGAGTTACCTCACGTTCCATTGCTTTTCTATAGACAAAGGAATTCTCCGGTTGGAACATTATTGGAACATTATTGAAGATTTATGTAAAAAATATCCTAAAGATTGATACTATACTTAGTTTGACATGTTTCTACGACCTGTAATATAACTTTTTTGACTTTTCGTTCGACCTTTTGGCTGGACATGCACGCGCGTTTGGATTTGTTTACCAAACGCCCTAACAAATGAAGGTATTTGGACATAAATGATTAACTTTATCGAACAAATCAAACATTTATTGTGGAATTGGGATTCCTGGGAGTGCATTCTGATGAAGATCAAAGGTAAGTGAATATTTATAATGCTATTTCTGACTTTGTTGACTCCACAACATGGCGGATATCTGTATGGCTTGTTTTGTTGTCTGAGCGCTGTCCTCAGATTATTGCATGGTGTGCTTTTTCCGTAAAGTTTTTTTGAAATCTGACACAGCGGTTGCATTAAGGAGAAATTTATCAAAAGTTCCATATATAATAGTTGTATCTTTTATCAATGTTTATTATGAGTATTTCTGTGAATTTATGTGGCTCTCTGCAAAATCATCGCATGTTTTGGAACATCTGAACATAACACGCCACTGTAAAATTGGATTTTTGGATATAAATATGCACTTTATCGAACAAAACATAAATGTCTGGTGTAACAAGTCATCTGATGAAGATCATCAAAGGTTAGTGATTAATTTTATCTATATTTCTGCTTTTTGTGACTCCTCTCTTTGGCTGGAAAAATGGCTGTGTTTTTCTGTGACTTGGTGGTGACCTAACATAATCGTTTGTGGTGCTTTCGCTGTAAAGCCTTTTTGAAATCAGACTCTGTGGCTGGATTAACGAGAATGTTATCTTTAAAATTGGGTAAAATACTTGTATGCTTGAGGAATTTTAATTATGAGATTTTTGTTGATTTGAATTTGGCGCCCTGCACTTTCACTGGCTGTTGGCGGGGTGGGACGCTACCGTCCCGAATATCCCAGAGAGGTTTAAACATAAGCTTGTTTTACTCCAATGTTTGTAAACAATGTAAACGTGAACAACAACTGTATAGCCTCAAAACATGGTTAAAACTATAATTGTTATATCATGGATTGGTCAGTCCTTGCATCCATAGCTCTGTCTATGAATTTGAGAGTGATTATGCTTTGTTATTGTTCCAACTGCAGATTGCCCCTTTAAGTGTTGAAAGGATGCTTCCTCCATTCAAAATGAACACAGTCATTCAATGAAGGAGGAAAACCAGACACACTTCATTTAGCAAACCATCATTTCATATTATCTATCTTTACCTGAACAAAAACCTCATAGGCGTCACAGAGCTCCCTGGTGGAAACCCGGATGTCTTTCTGCAGGACTCTCTCTGAGTTACTGAACTGACCTCTGGAGGTGACACGAGACGACTGGAGATCAGCATCCAGGGTCAGGTTGTACCTGAGAGCTGAGGTGAGACGTAACAGAGGCAACAAGACACAATTAGAGGGCGCTAAGACCATTGCTATGATGTGAGAAGCCCCTGTAATACTGAACGTGGCCACTGATATGACAGTGACTGTGGAGAGGGGAAGGGAGAGGGAGAGGGCAAGAGAAGGAGAGAGCGAGAGAGAGAGAGGGGGAGAGAGAGGAAGTAGAAGAGAAGGAGAATGAGAGAGCGATAGATTGACACAGGAAAGCAGGGCTTACCCACAGGTCCTACAGGTATCTTGGGCCTGAAGGTTGCACTGAAACAGACAGTGGTATTGAAGCAGGACACCAGCCTCCCACTGACCCTGCACGTCTTACTCAGGATGTTGACCTTGTCAGGGTTAAAGGTCGCCCTCGCTGTCACCACGGCCAGACCTCGAGACCTGGGAGAGGAACAGTCTACTGAGATTTCTTGTCATAATCCTAATCATTAAGTCATACTGTAGGAGTCAACTTTAGATTGGTTGATTGATTCATTCCTTTATTGGTTCATTGATTGGTTAATTGGTTGACTGACTGGTTGATTTATTCTTTAAATAATGATATAATGGACATCAGCAGCTATGTAGAAGTGGTTAGCAGCAGTGTCAGACCCAGTGGGGAATGGACATTATTGTATTTCAGCTAGCTGTTCTGCTCTTCATATGGAGTGGGACGAGATAACAACACTCAATTAGTTTACACAGTTAATAGCAAGCTGTCCATGAGAAAGCACATCTCCCTCAGTCAACTAAAACTTGAGGAGACAAGTATTGGATGTTTCTCTCACAACCTACTGTAATTCCATTGGTTTGGTTTAGAGTTACTTTCACCCAAAATAAGTTGGCCAGCTGCTAAGAACAGCTGGCAACTTGAGTGGGACGTGTTGGAATTGTGGGAAACAAAATGATATAGTTGGGGGGGGAACAGGGTAATACAAAGAAAAGAGAAGAAACTAGCAAATCTCACCAGAGCTGGACCACCTTCCCATAAGCCCCCACTGATACATCTGGGATGGTGTCATCGTTTAGGTCAGAGTTGGCGTCTAGGGACCGCCCAAAATACTTCAATGCAGGGTCCAGCTTGGAGCCCAGGATTCTCTGAAATGAACAGGATAAAAGATGATCTCACAACTGGATCTCACATCCAATGCTCACGTTGACTGATTTCTAACAGCCTGAGCACCATCTGCATCATCAGCAGGTCTGTATTCAGAGGACAGTGTTGAGCCCTGTCGCTACCTGAGAACACTGCGTCCTCAGTTTCTTCTTGTCCCCGTTGAAGACATAAATGACCCCCCTGTTGTTGTCTTCCAGCGGGGCTCCCACCACTACATCACTGTAACCATCCATGTTGAGGTCAGGCACCGCTGAGATGGACATCCCAAAACGAGCGTTGTCCGCCGGGGACGGACCCCTCAGGATCCCCTGGTCACTCAGGATGCCCTAGAAACACCAATGCAAAATAATTCATATTGAATATATTGTAAGTGTGCTTAGGATGATCTCTTTCAGAATGTCCTGAACCACTGTGCTCAGAAGTTGTGGTGTGGAGACCAAAGGGAAAGCATTAGATGAAATATACAGCATTGGGTCTGCCCTCAGAAAAGAGATGAAAGGCTTTAGGAATATATGCTGGGCATTGTCATGAGAAAGCTTTGGGAGTAGGTTACAGTACCGTAGAGTACAGTACCGTAGAGTAGAGTACAGTACCGTAGAGTAGGTTACAGTACCGTAGAGTAGAGTACAGTACCGTAGAGTAGGTTACAGTACCATAGAGTAGAGTACAGTACATGTAGTAGACTGCAGTAGGTTACAGTACCGTAGAGTAGAGTCCAGTACCGTAGAGTAGAGTACCGTACCGTAGAGTAGAGTACAGTACATATAGTAGTCTGCAGTAGGTTACAGTACCGTAGAGTAGAGTACAGTACTGTAGAGTAGAGTACAGTACATATAGTAGTCTGCAGTAGGTTACAGTACCGTAGAGTAGAGTACAGTACCGTAGAGTACAGTACCGTAGAGTAGAGTACAGTACATATAGTAGTCTGCAGTAGGTTACAGTACCGCAGAGTAGAGTACAGTACCGTAGAGTACAGTACCGTAGAGTACAGTACCGTAGAGTAGAGTACAGTATAGTAGTGTAGAGTACAGTACCGTAGAGTAGGTTACAGTACCGTAGAGTAGAGTACAGTATAGTAGTGTAGAGTACAGTACATAGAGTAGACTGCAGTAGGTTACAGTACCGTAGAGTAGAGTACAGGTCATATACTAGACCGCAGTAGGTTACAGTACCGTAGAGTAGAGTGCAGTACATATAGTAGACTGCAGTAAGTTACAGTACCGTAGAGTAGAGTACAGTACCGTAGAGTAGAGTACAGTATAGTAGAGTAGAGTACAGTACATATAGTATACTGCAGTAGGTTACAGTATAGTAGAGTACAGTATAGTACAGTACAGTACAGTACATATAGTAGACTGCAGTAGGTTACAGTACCGTAGAGTAGAGTACAGTATAGTAGAGTACAGTACATATAGTAGACTGTAGTAGGTTACGGTATAGTAGAGTACAGTATAAAAAAAAACATTGATTGAACCTTTATTTAACTAGGCAAGTCAGTTAAGAACAAATTCTTATTTACAATGACGGACTACCAAAAGGCAAAAGGCTTCCTGCGGGGAAGGGGGCTGGGATAAAACATAAAAAATAAAAAATGTATATGTAGGACAAAACACACATCACGACAAGAGAGACAACAAACACTACATAAAGATAGACCTAAGACAACAACATAGCATGACAGCAACACATGACAACACAGCATGGTAGCAACACAACATGACAACAACATGTTAGCAACACAACATGGCAGCAGCACAACATGGTAGCGGCACAAAACAGGGTACAAACATGGTTGGGCACAGAGAACACTACAAAGGGCAAGAAGGTAGAGACAACAATACATCACGCAAAGCAGCCACAACTGTCAGCAAGAGTGTCTATGATTGAGTTATTGAATGAAGAGATTGAGATAAAACTGTCCAGTTTGAGTGTTTGTTGCAGCTTGTTCCAGTCGCTAGCTGCAGCGAACTGAAAAGACGAGTGACCCAGGGATGTGTGTGCTTTGGGGACCTTTAACAGAATGTGACTGGCAGAACGGGAGTTGTATGTGGAGGATGAGGGCTGCAGTAGAAATCTCAGAGTATCTCAATGTACAGTACAGTAGACTACAGTAGGTTACAGTACAGTAGAGTACAGTAGAGTACAGTAGAGTACCGTACAGTAGACTACAGTAGGTAACAGTACAGTAGACTACAGTACAGTAGACTACAGTAAGTACAGTAGACAGTAGACTACAGTAGGTTACAGTACAGTAGACTACAATAGGTTACAGTACAGTAGAGTACAATAGGTTACAGTACAGTAGAGTACAGTAGAGTACAGTAGACTACAGTAGGTTACAGTACAGTAGAGTACAGTACAATACTGCACAGTAGAGTACAGCACAGTACAGTACAGTAGAATACAGCACAGTGCAGTACAGTGCAGTACAGTAGAGTACAGTACAGTACAGTACAGTAGAATACAGCACAGTACAGTAGAGAACAGTACAGTACAGTACAGTACAGTAGAGTACAGTACAGTAGAATACAGCACAGTACAGTAGACTACAGTACAGTAGACTACAGTAGGTTACAGTACAGTAGAGTACAGTACAATACTGCACAGTAAAGTACAGTACAGTAGAATACAGCACTGTGCAGTACAGTAGAATACAGCACAGTGCAGTAGAGTGCAGTATGTGTGGCTTACCTTGGTGAAAGAGAGGAGATAGACCTTCCCAGTCTCCTTCTTCTGTTCATTCATGAACATGGGAGCGCCGACCAACAGTATATCAGACACACCATCTTTATCCACATCCAGAGGACAGAGTACACTGCCATAGTAGGAGCCTATCTACAGAATAGAAAGCACATGGATAACAGTATCTTTAGAGCCTATCTACAGAATAGAAAGCACATGGAACACACAGTATCTTTAGAGCCTATCTACAGAATAGAAAGCACATGGATAACAGTATCTTTAGAGCCTATCTA
The DNA here is from genome assembly GCF_018296145.1 of Oncorhynchus tshawytscha. NCBI lineage: Eukaryota > Metazoa > Chordata > Actinopteri > Salmoniformes > Salmonidae > Oncorhynchus > Oncorhynchus tshawytscha. Next base: position 14,015,534 of record NC_056437.1, read on the forward strand.
CAGAATAGAAAGCACATGGAACACACAGTATCTTTAGAGCCAGTGAGTAGAAACAAAGGATAACAACATTAACAAGTCAGATATGATAGATCACACATAGATAATAGAGAGAACAGAGATAATAGAAAGCTATGACATCTACCACCAGAAAAAGGTACATGCTCTTCTCTGTCAGCCAGTCCCACACTAATACCTGATCTCCTTTCTGGGAGTCTATGACGGTGGGTTGTCCTTTGCTGTTGATGATGTACACTATGACCTGTCCAGTGTGGTTGGACCGAGGAGCGCCAGCCACGTAGTACTCCGTGCTGCCATCATTCAGCGTTGTCACAGAGTAGCCTGAACCGAACAGCCAAACAGAACATTACGCACTGATCTGTAACAATATCCAGTGCTAGAGGTTTTACTGCCAGTCACACTGTAAATCAAGATATATTTAGTTTGAGCTCCAATAAACATTCAAATTGGCTTAGAAATTGTTGGAAAATCAAGAGGCGTAAGAATGGCTTGGTGCTGTATGATAAACCAACAATAAAATAGCACCGCTTAAAATGAAGATGAAGGAGCAAATATTGACTTGTAAAACATATCAAACTCACATACCTAATAGTGAACTGTGGTTTCTGTCCTCTAGAATGTTCTCGAAGGCCGTCTTGGGGAAGATGTCTGATTTCTGAGGAGTGTAGTGAACCACAGTACCACTCCAGCCATAGGCCCCCACTGCACCCAGCATCATCATATTCTAGAACAAGTGGGAGAGAATGGCCTGTTTAAACATGCTGAATAGTGGCTTACAGGTTGGAAATACATGTGGAGGTTTGTGTGATAGTATCCATAGCCCATACATACCTGCTTATTGGTTTGGTGGGCACTGAAGCCCACTTGGGACATCTCCATCTGAAAATCACCCCCTTTCCCAGTACCTGTCTCTCGAGACAACACACAATGAAAATATTAGTGGCTTTGTTTACTGTCCTGTACAGAGTAAGACTGCTACCTTCTTAAAAGGTAACATGTCTTCAAGGTCCATTCATATTGCTGGAATGTATATAGGTCAATATTTCTTCATTATGGATACAAATTTGACCTCTATAAATAAATCAGATTAAATGACTTTAGAAAACGGTAGTGTACCCTCTATATTGAAGATTCTGTCTCCCAGAGTTCCAGCGATCTCAAGCAGAGCTTCCTCAGCTGACACATTAAAGAAGTACCTGTCTGTCGGGGTACTGGCGATGGACTTCATCTCAGCAATCAGGTTTTTAGTGTCGATGTCATTCCTTATGTAATAGCCGAGGACCTAGAAACACAATAAATAATACATCTTAAAGCAATTTATATTAGAATGAAAGGGACGATTAATCAAACATAAAAATGTCATGTTATAAAGGGATCAAACTGTAAATGTTAATACCTCACACACAACGATGTATATAAGTATACCTATGTGCCTTTTGCTAAAGAGAGACAAACCTAGATATATATACGTCAAGCTAAATGTGATATTAACTTACAGCAATACCAAACCGGGTGATCTTCTCCTGCTCACACTTCCCGATGACGTCGTCTTTGAGGCCGTTGTCATGAGACTCTCCATCTGTCACCACCACCATCACCTTGCTGGCTCCAGGTCGGGCACCGTTCGTAGGCAGGAACGCCTGCCGTCTGAGATGCACACTCAATAGGTGTCAAACAGCAACATCCATCTCAAACCCAAGTCAATAGCAATAAGCATAGCTTCTAAAACGCTTGTTCTGAACACATTTTATTTGGTTGGATTCCATTGAATTCCTTTCTTCCAAGTGTTGTATTCCTTTCTATTCAAGTGTTCCATTCTAACCCACTCTTAGGGGGGTTTCAGTTTCAAATAGAGGTTCTAATCCTTTTGTTCAAGTCTTTTTAGAAATATGTTGAGTCAACAGAGGCAGGATATGTTTATTTAGAATACATGAGGTCACGGTCACTTAAGGACCCATTGACTACCAGAAAACAAGAGGAAATGACTGAGAATGTTGGCATTGCAGGCAGGGAAAGTGTTGCTCACTGAGACGCACCTGGCAAATTCAATGGCCCGGAAGGTGTTAGTCTGCAGGCCTAACTTCTGGGGTATGTTCGCTGCGGCCGCAATGATTGAGTCTTTGGTTTTGTAGGAGTTCAGATAGAATTCAAAATCCGGATCAACCGCGTACTGTATAATACTTACCTGAAAGCAAAAACATAAAGTCAACAAACAAACTGATAGGGACAAATGCATGTCATTTCCTTGGGCCAGGATTCAATCCGACAGTGGGTTGTCGGCAATGCGGCTTTTAAAGGCCATTTCAAAATGAGACGAAATATGCATGGTTTATCTTGAATGAGATCTAGAACGCAGGAACATTGCCTTTAAAAGCTGCATTGTCGATTGCATCCGGCTTTTGACAATTCCTATAAATAAATGGCAGCCGTGGCATTTCATTCTACCTGAGCCCAGGTAGAAATTATGTACAGTACACTGATAACTGTGATCCCACTTACCTGAGTATTGTCAGGTCCAATATCCAAGTTCTCCAACAGTTTCTTGAGGAAAGCCACAACTGGTGGCCAGGGATATATACTGTTAGAGCCATCCAAGACAATAGCAATATCCATGGGACCCCCACAAGCTGGAAAGACGGTAGCCATGTATAACTCCAATTACAAAGGGGTGTATGATATACAGTAGGACTTCATTTATACTTTTAATCAAAGGTGAAAACAATACAGAATTCTTATTCTAAGGATACACATGTAAAAATGATTGTGGACTCTTACTTTGAAGGGCAGGTGAGAATGAAGACAGGGGGTTGAAGAGAGGGCTGACTTCTGCACAGATCCCTGGGTAGTAATATTGACTGCCACATTTCTGAGCCCACAGAGGTCCACATGCCTACCAGGAAAAGAAGACGCATGAGACAGACGGTAAAACATCCAAAACAATCTTTAGGCTATTAGGGTAGCACGGGTTAGGGTAGCTCGGGTTAGGGTAGCACGGGTTAGGGTAGCTAGGGTTAGGGTAGCTAGGGTTAGGGTAGCTAGGGTTAGGGTAGCTTTGGTTAGGGTTAGGGCTAGGGTTAGGGTAGGGTTAGGGTTAGGGTAGCTTGGGTTAGGGTAGCTTTGGTTAGGGCAAGGGTTAGGGTAGCTTTGGGGTTAGGGTAGCAAGGGTTAGGGTAGCAAGGGTTAGGGTAGCTAGGGTTAGGGGGTAGCAAGGGTTAGGGGGTAGCTAGGGTTAGGGTTAGGGTTAGGGTAGCTAGGGTTAGGGTAGCAAGGGTTAGGGTAGCTAGGGTTAGGGTAGCTAGGGTTAGGGTAGCTAGGGTTAGGGTAGCTTGGGTTAGAGTAGCTAGGGTTAGGGTAGTTCTACAGCTGTACAGAAGTAGTGATGTAAAATCTGCTTACCATAAACATATCTTCTGTAGCTGTACGGGTTAGGGTCAGCCCCAGGCTCATGTTGACATTGACATTACTCACTGTTGATATGCTGACTGAGTCTGTAACAGGAGAGGACGAACAGTTAGTACACTGTACTTACAGGAATAATTATGCTGCAATAAGAAAAACACTTTAAAGTGTTATTGAATACATTCTCATGGTGTAATTACAGAGGTTTACTAACATTCATTAAAACACTAAATGAGCACAGAGTTCAATGAGAACTCTCAACTCTGAACAAAATCCCATCCTAACTTCTGTGGCCATAATTCTGACTGACAGACAGATTTGACAGGATTCAAAGAGATTTAAAGGAATGCTATGGTAAAACACAAGATAACACTACACGAGTCACACAAGGATTACTAAAAGAATAAGAGTTGGTTATAGAAAATAGCTGGAGCTGTCTTACTTTGCAGGTTGAGTCTCTGACATCCTGAACTGGCCCCTCTGATCTCACACTTGTAGACGTCTCCTTTCCTGTCCTGGTTGTATCCACTCCAGGGAGAACCAACCAGCAACCTGGGGGGAAACACACACACATCACAAATAATTACTTACAATGGTGTGAAGATCTAAATTACTTCATTAATGGCAACTACTGTAATGCCATTGTCAGGAAATAGTTGGATACAGTACCATACATTCACAACAAGACAATTAGAGTAACATGATCTGTAAGCAGAGTTTGTTCTTTTCTACAGGTGTGGAAGGTAAACACATACTCTACCAACTTAAAAAGGCTTAAAAATTGTAATTTCGACTTTAGAATGTTAGACCTCATTTCCCCTTACGAAAAATGTATCAATCCCTATCAAATAAATGTCCATTATATAAATCCACATAATAATTCACATTTCCTCTTGCTGCAGGATTATTTTCCTGCTGTAACAAACTAGCTCAAATTAAGATCCTACATCTGTAAGGGGATGTTTTCAGCCTCCTTCTGTTGCATGAGAAGGAGAGAGCCATAATCAGTGGCAGTCCCGTTGTCTGCTGCTGGTGGATCAGGAGCTGGGTAACCATGGTGATTACACAGCATTACCACCATGTGAGTCAGCCAGTCAGGACACACATGCCCACTACATTACACAATGTGATGTCAAACACCCTCCCACAAAAACCAGCCACACATATTACCCTTTCTTGATTAGCTTATATACACACAGACGCACACACACACACACACACACAACAGAGCCCAATCCATTACACATGACACATCATGGAGGAAAGCCCCACCTTGCTAGACTACACAGTGTGGACAGACAGACCACCTAGCGTTTCTAAACTGTTGACACACAGATGGACTCACTACAACATCCTGTGATGTACAGTATAACAACACAACAGCACCACTCAGACTGAGAAAGAGTGGGCACAGACATACTGAAATTATGGCCATTGGGGTGTGTCAGTGAAGTCTTGCTGTGTTTTGATTGGCCATTCATGAGGGTACATCTGGAGTTCTGGGAATACCTGTATGATGTTCTATTGCAAACAAATCTATATGTTGGTGTGATATTAAACCTAGTAAAGACTGAATGAAAGTCCATAGCATCAGCTGGATGCAGGACTTGATGGACGGTGGGCAAAGTTCTTTGCAAGCCTGGTGTCACAAAGAAGAGAAACATGCCTTCCACTGGCTACAGAATACACACTATTGTGTTGTGCTTCTCATTGCTGGTGTTAGAAGAACTGCTACCATTAAGTATACAATTCTTGGTATTTGTGTTCAATGTTGTTTCCTGGAATATTCCGAAACTCCCCTTATTTAATTGTGCTTCATAGGAATAGTGATTCAGCAAGTAGTGTGATTCAGAGGGTGATAAACGTCCCCTGACTTTGTGTTAGAGCCAAAACCTACACTCTGAGACAGGAAGCCGCCAATTAGACAAAGGGAGTGTACTTTGACCCCGGATTTCTCTGTGATGTCATACATTCAGGCTTTCAATACAACAAGGCACCTCTATTCTTTGGGGTTCACAGGGACTCTGGGTTTTCCCTATATTGACTCACTGTTTTTATCCTTTACCCTCCTCGTTTCAAGTGGGGTATTTGTCAAGATTACAAATGACCGAACAATAAATCTCTACTAGTTTGAGAATCAGTCTCTGCTACCCAGGCTAAATCTCTACTAGTTTGAGAATCAGTCTCTGCTACCCAGGCTAAATCTCTACTAGTTTGAGAATCAGTCTCTGCTACCCAGGCTAAATCTCTACTAGTTTGAGAATCAGTCTCTGCTACCCAGGCTAAATCTCTACTAGTTTGAGAATCAGTCTCTGCTACCCAGGCTAAATCTCTACTAGTTTGAGAATCAGTCTCTGCTACCCAGGCTAAATCTCTACTAGTTTGAGAATCAGTCTCTGCTACCCAGGCTAAATCTCTACTAGTTTGAGAATCAGTCTCTGCTACCCAGGCTAAATCTCTACTAGTTTGAGAATCAGTCTCTGCTACCCAGGCTAAATCTCTACTAGTTTGAGAATCAGTCTCTGCTACCCAGGCTAAATCTCTACTAGTTTGAGAATCAGTCTCTGCTACCCAGGCTAAATCTCTACTAGTTTGAGAATCAGTCTCTGCTACCCAGGCTAAATCTCTACTGTTATTTTGTAATAAACCCAGTGTCATCCACCAGCTGACTCTCTATCTGTTGAATTAGCCCTGGGATGAGGTTAGTCAAAACCTGTTGAATTAGCCCTGGGACGAGGTTAGTCAAAACCTGTTGAATTAGCCCTGGGACGAGGTTAGTCAAAACCTGTTGAATTAGCCCTGGGACGAGGTTAGTCAAAACCTGTTGAATTAGCCCTGGGACGAGGTTAGTCAAAACCTGTTGAATTAGCCCTGGGACGAGGTTAGTCAAAACCTGTTGAATTAGCCCTGGGACGAGGTTAGTCAAAACCTGTTGAATTAGCCCTGGGACGAGGTTAGTCAAAACCTGTTGAATTAGCCCTGGGACGAGGTTAGTCAAAACCTGTTGAATTAGCCCTGGGACAAGGTTAGTCAAAACCTATTGAATTAGCCCTGGGACGAGGTTAGTCAAAACCTGTTGAATTAGCCCTGGGACGAGGTTAGTCAAAACCTGTTGAATTAGCCCTGGGACGAGGTTAGTCAAAACCTGTTGAATTAGCCCTGGGACGAGGTTAGTCAAAACCTGTTGAATTAGCCCTGGGACGAGGTTAGTCAAAACCTGGTCAATTAGCCCTGGGACGAGGTTAGTCAAAACCTGGTCAATTAGCCCTGGGACGAGGTTAGTCAAAACCTGGTCAATTAGCCCTGGGACGAGGTTAGTCAAAACCTGGTCAATTAGCCCTGGGACGAGGTTAGTCAAAACCTGGTCAATTAGCCCTGGGACGAGGTTAGTCAAAACCTGGTCAATTAGCCCTGGGACGAGGTTAGTCAAAACCTGGTCAATTAGCCCTCGGACGAGGTTAGTCAAAACCTGGTCAATTAGCCCTGGGACGTTGTTAGTCAAAACCTGGTCAATTAGCCCTGGGACGAGGTTAGTCAAAACCTGTTGAATTAGCCCTGGGACGAGGTTCGTCAAAAGCTGTTGAATTAGCCCGGGGGGTGAGGTTAGTAAAAAACCTGATGAATTAGCCCGGGGGGTGAGGTTAGTAAAAAACCTGATGAATTAGCCCGGGGGGTGAGGTTAGTAAAAAACCTGATGAATTAGCCCGGGGGGTGAGGTTAGTAAAAAACCTGATGAATTAGCCCGGGGACGCGGTTAGTCAAAACCTGATGAATTAGCACACGGGGACGAGGTTAGTCAAAAATTTAGGAATTAGTCCTGGGATGTTGTTAGTCAAAACCTGTTGAATTAGCTCGAGGATGAGGTTAGTCAAAAACCTGCTGAATTGGCCTTGGGACATTATTAGTCAAAACCTGTTGAATTAGCCCAGGGAAGAGGTTAGTCAAAACCTGGTCAATTAGCCCTGGGACGAGGTTAGTCAAAACCTGTTGAATTAGCTCGAGGATGAGGTTAGTCAAAACCTGTTGAATTAGCCCAGGGAAGAGGTTAGTCAAAACCTGTTGAATTAGCCCAGGGAAGAGGTTAGTCAAAACCTGTTGAATTAGCCCAGGGAAGAGGTTAGTCAAAACCATATAAAAAAACATCCACTTACAGGACCTTGCAAAATTATTGAGACCCCTTGGATTTCTTCATATTTTATTGTGTTACAAAGAGGGATTAAAATGGATTGAATTATCTTTTGTGTCAACAATCTACTAAAAATACTGTAATGTCAAAGTGGAAGAAAAATCTGGCCCATGTTGACTCCCACAGTTTTGTTTTGTATAATCAGTGTAAAGTTGTTGTAAAAAGTATTCATCCTCTTTGTTTAATCAAGCCTAAATTAGTTGGATTAACAAATCACATAATAAGTTACATGGACTCAGTCTGTGTGAAATAATAGGGGTTTATATGATTTTCTTATGACCACCCCTTCCTCTGTCCACCATACATACAACATCTGTAAGGTCACTCAGTCAAGTAGTGAATTTCAAGCACAGATTCAACTACAAATACCAGGGAGCTTTTCGAAAGCCTCATGAAGAAGGACGGACAGTGATTGGTAGATGGGTAACAATAACAAATCAGACATTGAATATCTCTTTAAACATTGTCAAGTTAATAATTATGCTGTGGATGGTGTATTAAACCACCCAGACAAATCAAAGATACAGTTGTCCTTCTGAACTAAGCTGCAGGACAGAAAGGAAACTGCTCAGTGATGTGACCATGAGATCATTGGTCATTTTAAAAAAGCTATAGAGTTCAATGTCTGTGACGGGAGAAAACTGAGGATGGATCAACAACATTGTAGTGACTCCACGATAATGGCCTAAATGACAGATTGAAAAGAATACAAATATACTGAATAAAAATACTCCAAAATATGCATCTTGTATGCAACTAAAGTCCTACTGGGTGAAAAAACACAGCAAAGGAATACACATTTTGGCCTAAATGCAAAGCTGTATGTTCGGGGCAAATCCAACACAACACTGAGTAACTGATTCTCTTCATTTTCAAGCATGGTGTTGGCAGCATCATGGTGTGGGTATGCTTGACATCGAAAAGACTTAAATCTGCTTGATAATTGCTGGCTAGCCATGATCCCCAACATCTTGACAGAGCCTGAAGAATTTTGAAAAGAATAACGTGCAAATATTGCACAATCCAGGTGTGTAAAGCTCTTAGAGATTTACCCAAGAAGACTCACAGCTGTAATCAATGCAAAAGGTTTTTCTAGCGTATTGATTTAGGGAGCTGGTTAGGCAACGGCTGTATTTTAGTTATTTAATTGATATATTTTATACATTTTTATTACACTTTGACATTACGGAGTATTTTGTGTAGATTGTATAAAAAAAACAGAAATACAATTAAATACGTTTTAATCCCACTTTGTATTACAATAAAATATGAAGAAATCCAACGGGTCTGAATGCTTTTGCATGGCCCTGTAAGTCCTTGGGGCAATTATACAACTCGTATTATTATTTGTTCTGTTGGTTCATTTCCCACTTAACATCTCTGATGAAATGTTTGTCTAGTGGAGAGTGCAGACAGAGAAACATCTTCAGGCCCCTTTCCTTGGTTGCCAACGTTTCCATCCACACAGAGAGAGTTAATATGACATAGGTTAAGCCTTAGTTTCCTTGGTTACTGACGTTTCCATCCACACAGAGAGAGTTAATATGACATAGGTTAAGCCTTAGTTTCCTTGGTTACTGACGTTTCCATCCACACAGAGAGAGTTAATATGACATAGGTTAAGCCTTAGTTTCCTTGGTTACTGACGTTTCCATCCACACAGAGAGAGTTAATATGACATAGGTTAAGCCTTAGTTTCCTTGGTTACTGACGTTTCCATCCACACAGAGAGAGTTAATGTGACATAGGTTAAGCCTTAGTTTCCTTGGTTGCCGACGTTCCCATCCACACAGAGATAGTTAATATGACATAGGTTAAGCCTTAGTTTCCTTGGTTACCGACGTTTCCATCCACACAGAGAGAGTTAATAGGTTAAGCATTAGTTTCCTTGGTTACTGACGTTTCCATCCACACAGAGAGTTAATAGGTTAAGCCTTAGTTTCCTTGGTTACTGACGTTTCCATCCATACAGAGAGAGTTAATAGGTTAAGCCTCAGTCTCCATGTTTATTTATGATGGGTAGGAAAGGAAGCAGAGACGTATCAAAAGGAAAATGTCTCCTCTGTAGTCTCCAGGATGCAGACAGACAGCATTACAGACCACAGGAAGTGTGTATGTGAGCAAAGACGTGAACCCAAGAGTCTAACTGTGATGAATGCGCTGATCAGCAGAAAACTGTATAATGTATGTGTGGTGGTTTGTCACTACTGTGTTTGAAGTGTCTGCATCCAGCCCCGTTGCCAACTTTGCTGAGGGTCATGTGACCTAGTGGTAAGAACCGGAAGAACAGTGGCTTGAGAAAACGGATGTTCCCAGTAGGGGTTCCGACCCCAGATACAACAGTAGGGTTTAGGTTTGCTGCTCTGCTGCTCTGATGGGGTGTGTTGTATTTCTGTGTGAGAGTGACTGGACAAAGCACAACATCAGCATAGTGTAGTACAGTGTACGATTATCATTATTCTATTATCTATTCCTACCATGATTTAGCTACCTTTAAGTTATGTCTGTGGAATAACAGAACCAAGTGCATTCTACCACACAATACTTCTGCATTGCGGCCTATGCAATGCATGACTCAGTAGCCTCACCATTTGCCCTGGTGATTCTTTAACTGTTGCACAGTGTATCCAAACTCCTCTACAGAAGGTTCAGAGAATACCTTGGCTCCAGCAGTTCCCACATTAAAGGATAAGGACCCGGGCATGTTCCAACCTGCAGAGAGAGAGAGAGAGAGAGAGAGAGAGAGAGAGAGAGAGAGAGAGAGAGAGAGAGAGAGAGAGAGAGAGAGAGAGAGAGAGAGAGAGAGGAGGAGAGAGAGAGAGAGGGGGAAGAGAGAGGGGGGAAAGAGAAAGAGAGAGAGAGAGAGAGAGAGAGAGAGAGAGAGAGAGAGATCCCACCATTGTAAATAACAGACTCTCCAACACACTTTCATCACCTGTGATATGAGATACGAAATGCTCAGCTTTTATGTGTGTGTGTGTCCTTGTTCCCAGGGTCCTGCAGTAGTACACAAATAACAACAATTACAAAAACAACAATGCATACTGTATATTCTTCTACCCTGTTAACTTCAGGTCTGAATATAATGACCTGATAATGACAAATATAATAATCATCAACTTCATGTTTAGACAACCTAGCTATTACAGATCACAACTCATACAGCAGCCTGAAGCTCAAATGTGATACTGCACATGTGCTAATTATCTTATTGTAAAGCTAAGTAAGGGGGAATCTGGCCATGGGTGACTGTCAGTGATCACCTATCTGGACAAGTCGCAGCATGACAATGTGTACAGATTACTGGTCTGAGGAGCAGACATGTCGGCTGGTCATAAGGAAAACACAGTATTTACAGGAGCCTACTGAGATGAGTGTGAGTGTTTATCAAACCACTACTTAGGCCTCAGAAGACAACAAAACAACACTCATGTCACGACACCATCCATCACAATAACAGAAACAACACAGAGAGACACAGATGAACGCTAGAAACACTGGCAAAGTTCTTTTCTTTTCTTAATGTCACTGACTTCGCTGATAGCTTCTTTAATCAGGGAAAGGTTTTACTTACTATGACTGTGATATGTGGTTGTCTTACCGAGCTACCTTAAGATTAAAGAATTAACTGTAAGTCGCTTTGTGGTCTATCCTGGATAAATAAAATGAATTACGATGAATGATGATGACAATGCTCTGGGTAAGAACGTCTGCTAAATGACTAAAATGTCAAAGGTAAAATCTTCAGAACTGAACCAGCACAGAAAGAATGAATGGGTTAGGATTTAGCCTTGCCCAATAAAGCATTTTAAAAAATCTACTCTTCACATATGCTGTGGGAGCCAATATAAATCGATTTAATAGACATTGTTCCGAACAAGGTGTATGAGCATTTTATACTGCAGACCAACAAAGAGCATTTTGCTAAGTATGGTGGTGACACCAGAATCAGGTTAAGTTCACATACCATAACAAGACCCAACCCAACACAGGCCAGGTGGACTTTACACTTCAAACAAATAGAGAAATGAGGCTCACACTTCCATAACTGTAGCATTCTGCCCCATACTACTACACGGCTCAGATATTATAGGGTTAGGGACACTATTATCAAGTTGTAATAACACTGTTAATAACTTCGCACATATTATGAACACCTGCTCTTTCCATGACATAGACTGACCAGGTGAATCCAGGTGAAAGATATGTTCCCTTACTGACGTCACCTGTTAAATCCACCAATCAGTGTAGATGAAGGGGAGGAGACAGGTTATAGAAGGGTTTTTAAGCCTTGAGACAACTGAGACATGGATTGTGTATGTGTTCTATTCAGAGGGTGAATGGGCAAGACAAAAGATTGAAGTGCCTTTGAACGGGGTATGGTAGTAGGTGCCAGGCACACTGTTTTGTGTCAAGAACTGCAAGGCTGCTGGGTTTTTCCACACTCAACAATTTCCTGTGTGATGGTCCACCACCCAAAGGACATACAGCCAACTTGACAGAACTATGGGAAGCATTGGAGTCAAAGTGGCCCAGCATTCCTGTGGAACGCTTTCAACACCTTGTGGAGTCCATGCCCCGATGAGCTGAGGTTGTTCTGAGATGTTTATGTATATTAACATTATGGAAACGTCATCATACACTATGACGATAGGATCAGATTCAAAAGTACAACTGGACTATTCCCTGGTGCTGTATTGGAATTGCTAACAGAATGTAAATACACACATGCCCACTCAGCCCACATCCATATATAAGTCATTCTGGTAAAGACTTTCACAACTTCCTGTTTCCTCATCGTCTCGTCGTCAGGTAACATCCTCTGTAGGCTCTAGCATGTTTACCATTGGTTGTCTTCTAACTAGTCAGTGAGTCACATCACAGACAAACACTAAAACAGGTCTGTAAGGGGGCCAACGTCTCCAAATGGCACTCCATTCCCAATATAGCCCACTATTTTTGACCAGGCTATTCCCTATATAGTGCACTATTTTTGACCAGGCTATTCCCTATATAGTGCACTACTTTTGACCAGGCTATTCCTAATATAGTGCACTACTTTTGACCAGAGCCCTATGGCCCCTAGGGTGCCATTTGGGATGCAGTCTTATCAACCTGTTAGAGAAGTGGTAGGCAGATAACAGGATGTGAGGATATGGTTGTCCTCCTATTTGTCACACCTATGAGTTGTGATCACACTGCTGGGTCTATAGCCATATTAACATATGCTTTAAGCTAAGTAGTGCCTGCCTGAAGAGTCCCTGAGAGTGAGATAACGTACAGAATCAACACCAATGAATAGATCCTTAGACACTTCTCAAACACAGTGATATACATGGCCCTGACAGTTCAACTTGGGTGTCCATCTACTCCAACAAAAACTGTTTGAATCATGACAGTGGTTGTTACTGACACACTATGTGAGATATGAGTGAGAAATGTTTCGACTCTTGGCTAAAATCATCAACGACCACTCACATGCCTTGTCAGTGTGTTCCCCAACTGTCACCGTGGAAACAGGGATTCCGGGACGGGCAGTGGCAGAGGCACAAAGAGGACCTTTTATTGAAGTGGACCGATACAGTGTGACAGAGAAGGAGAGAGTGAGGTATACAGTGTGAGAGAGAGGGAGAGAGTGAGGTATACAGTGTGAGAGAGAAGGAGAGAGTGAGGTATACAGTGTGACAGAGAAGGAGAGAGTGAGGTATACAGTGTGAGAGAGAGGGAGAGAGTGAGGTATACAGTGTGAGAGAGAAGGAGAGAGTGAGGTATACAGTGTGAGAGAGAAGGAGAGAGTGAGGTATACAGTGTGAGAGAGAAGGAGAGAGTGAGGTATACAGTGTGAGAGAGAAGGAGAGAGTGAGGTATACAGTGTGAGAGAGAAGGAGAGAGTGAGGTATACAGTGTGAGAGAGAGGGAGAGAGTGAGGTATACAGTGTGAGAGAGAGGGAGAGAGTGAGGTATACAGTGTGAGAGAGAGGGAGAGAGCGAGGTATACAGTGTGAGAGAGAGGGAGAGAGTGAGGTATACAGAGGTAGAAGGAGAGTGAGGTATAGCAGCGATAACAAAAATGAAAAAAGGAGTCACAGAGAGACAGACAGAGAAAGAGAAGGAGAGATCAGACAGACAGAGACAGACAGACAGAAAGACAGACAGACAGACAGACAGACAGAGACAGACAGACAGACAGACAGACAGACAGACAGACAGACAGACAGACAGACAGACAGACAGACAGACAGACAGACAGACAGACAGACAGACAGACAGACAGACAGACAGACAGACAGACAGACAGACAGACAGACAGACAGACAGACAGACAGACAGACAGACAGGGAGGGGGTGAAGAGAGGAGAGTAGTTGGAAAGAGAAACAAAATAGAGGAGTAGACAGAGAGAGAGAGAGAGAGAGAGAGAGAGAGAGAGAGACTTGTTAACCACCCCCAGTACCTCTGAGAAAGGGAGAGAGAGAGAGAGAGAGAGAGAGAGAGAGAGAGAGTGAGAGAGACAGACAGACAGGGTGAAAGAGAAATACAAAAAGAGACTGTCCCCACTGGCCCTGTGTAAACCTTGCTGATTCTGTCCCAATGTGATTCCAGGCGGCTGGATGCTTTGTGTGCAGCAAGCTGGACAACCCACTGCTCTGTGACTGATTGACTGATTGACTGACTGACTGAGCACCTCATTGGGCAAGGGGGCTCCGGTGAATCCATGTCTATTGGGAGTTCTTCCTGGTCAAGTCAGCTGGTCAGGACAAACTCTAGTCCCTGACCCAATCTATGTCGTCTTTTCACCTTCACTAACATCTCAAACAACAACCTATCATATGACATGATAGCAAACATAGCTTGTTTTGACTGTGAGAACTGTAGTCAGCTGCTCTCTGAGGGAACACTAAGAGGAATCATGAAGCCATGTGTACTGTAAACTCACTTCACAGCTAGCTTGAAATGTCACTAATGGAGCTATCGAATGGTATCGAATGGAGCTATCGAATTCTATACCTCAACCGGTTTGTACGTTGTCAAGCGCGCGGTTACGTATGTTGGCGAGGTAGAGGAACCTGATTCAAGTCAGAGGCAGGTTCAGGGAGGTAGCACTATAAGCTGAGATAGCACACGGTAATAAATACATCAATAAATGTTACATTCTTAGAAATAAGGGTCCCTTTTGTGTTCCAGGTAGAACCCTCTGTGGAATGGGTTCTACATGGAACCCAAAAGGGTTCTATCTGGAACCAAATGAGGTTCTTCAAAGGATTCTCCTATGGGGACAGCCGAATAACCCTTTTTGGTTGTAACTAGCACCTTTTTTTCAAAGAGTGTACTAGTAGCTAGGGTTTAACAACTATGCTTTGCATCTCTGCAGGCAAGAGTCTAATATACTGTGGGTGACTGCAGTGTTTAGACCATTGTTGCAGCATGTTCATCCACACCTCTACAAACCTCTGCCAGAGAATAAGGTGTATGTGCTCCCGCTTGGCACAGCCCATTGTGACCTCATCAAGATGATATATGAGCCTGTCTGGCATGAATGATTTTCATTGCTTCAGGCAACTGTATATCACATGGGGGATGTAAACACAGCTCTGACAACACATACAAATATACCTAACCTACTTTCCCAACACAGACTGTAGAAAACTTGCTCTTTCTAGCAGATAAATGGTCAGAAATAAAATAAATAAATATGCACTCCAAATACAGTATTTGATTCCTGATATCCATGATATTTAAAATATTTTAGTACCCCTCCAGCTTCATCTATACTGGCATGATGTTTTCAAAGGCATGGAAGGCAGACCTAATTCAAAATGTCACTGACAGATTGAAACAACATTGTCTTGTGGCCAGTTATCTCAGAGGAGCCATTCAACACTGTTATACTTTCCACACAGTTGCCTAATATGGCGTCAATGGCTCATAGTGTTGATTAGTAAGTAGATCACGCACTTGGGATATCTGTGGCACTTGACGCTCGCTCCATGCAAAATAACGTTTTATAATCTCATACGGAATGTGCAAAAAAGGACTTACATTGGATGAAAATCAGCGTTAAAACAGTCCTCTTTGGATTAAACTCCATTGTTGCAAGAGTAAAAAGTAGGTGATGAAAGCGGGCGCCTCTTCGAGTCCCGGGTTTTAACTTCAGCGGACTTCTCACGGTTGGTAAAGTTCAGGACCGGGCGCTCCGGACTGTAGATATTGAGGACAGATAGGGAGTGGGTGTATCTACGTCACAGCGCACTACCTGGCCCACAATTGCAGTGCTCTTTTTGAAGAGCGAAGGCTACAGCTTAATGATTGCGACATCTGGTTGGTTTTACCTTGCAAGGTAATATACTGTACTGTAGTGTTGTGTTATCTTCTCAAATATGTTCGTGCTGCGACAATTAAATTATTACACAACATTGACTGATTTGCATGAGTTCTGTAATTAAAATATATATTTTTCGTGCATTGTAGTTACTTCCTTTTCAATGTATCTTCCCCATTGTTCATGTGTACAATTGCAGGGCTAAAATATTTAACATGAGCTTTTATATGGAGAGAATGCCACCAACTTCACCAAGCCCATTTTAATATCCTTAATATTGACGTGTCTGAGTGAAAAGGCGCCTATGATGTAATTCACTTCAACCCAGTATAGCCTAAAGCAGGGAACATCAACAAGATTCAACCGCAGACCGATTTTCTCTTGATCGGCCAGGAACAATTTGTAGATTGCAAATTGAACTCAAGATAAAAGACTGTAAAAACACCAGGAAATCAGTGATTTAATTGTATACAAACCATATACAAATGCAAGTAAGGTTTGAAATAAAAGGTAAAAAAATATATTTAAAAAATTCTATATATAAATATATTAAACAGTATGGCTACCACAGCATTTTGCAGTGATGCCCGGCCTAGAGTGTAATAGACTGTGGATACAATTGAGCAACAGATCTTCTTTCACAAAAAGCCCCTTTTCATTTTGTGGACTGTGGCTGATGATGACATCTCACATGATGACTGGATAACACCACTGCACCTATACAGTCACACTAGGGGATGTGGGGAGGTATGAGTGGACAGCTATGTCTGGAACCATGTACTGTTATCTACACAGACAGGAAGTGGCACTTTATCTACTTTATATTCATCCATTCAAGATAACACAATTCTGTACACTCAACAATAAAGTGATAAACCAAATGGTATGAACGGTGACCAATGACTCATTATGTTGTAGTATTTAGTATTGACATTAAGTCTGTGTCCATACAAATGTTAACTGTATATGTTTCCAGAGAATGATATACTGCATTTCAGTACAGGGGTCAGTACAGGTGCATCAAAGCTGGGACCGAGAGACTGAAAAATAGTTTATATCTCAAGGCCATCAAACTGTTGAACAGCCATCACTAACACAGAGAGGCTGCTGCCTACATACAGACTTGAAATCATTGGCCACTTTAACAAATGGATCACTAGTCACTTTAATAGTGCCACTTCAATAATGATGTTTACATATCTTGCACTACTCATCCCAGATGTATATACTGTATTTTACACCATCTACTGCATGTCGTCTATGCCGGTCGGTCATGGCCCATCCATAAATGCATATGTACATATTCCATCCCTTTACTTAGATGTATTAGGTAGTTGTGGTGGAATTGTTAGATTACTTGTTAGATATTTCTGCCCTGTCGGAATTAGAAGCACAAGCATTTTGCTACACTCGCATTACCATCTGCTAACCATGTGTATGTGACCAATAACATTTTATTTGATATGACTTGACCTGAGTATCAGGGTGTGTCTGTTACAAATCCAAGACAACAGAACTCGGAGTGATTGGTTACCCAGCATCAGGCCGGTGTGGTTGAATAGGGGAGCAGAGAGCCATGCTGAAATCTAGATTAAACTTACATAGATCATCACAAGTGCCATAGACCGACTGAACCACACACAGTCTTATTGAATAGGTCTGTATCCCTACAGACAATCCCAGCTGCACTATAGTAACATTCTGACCCGTATGTTTGGTCTTAGGACACTGACTGATAGTGTACCCCTGGAAGAACCTTCTGAGATAAACAGACAGGCAGACCAGTAGTCAGTAGTACTATGGAAGCCCTGAGGCAGACCAGTAGTCAGTAGTACTATGGAAGCCCTGAGGTAGAGCAGTAGTCAGTAGTACTATGGAAGCCCTGAGGTAGAGCAGTAGTCAGTAGTACTATGGAAGCCCTGAGGCAAAGCACTAGTCAGTAGTACTATGGAAGCCCTGAGGCAGACCAGTAGTCAGTAGTACTATGGAAGCGCTGAGGTAGACCAGTAGTCAGTAGTACTATGGAAGCCCTGAGGTAGACCAGTAGGCAGTAGTACTATGGAAGCCCTGAGGCAGAGCACATTTAGAAATTTCAAAACAATAAAGACATTACAAATGTCATATTATACATATATATACATATATATATATATATATATATATATATATATATATATATATATATATATATATATATATAGTATATATACAGTGTTGTAACAATGTACAAATAGTTAAAGAACACAAGGGAAAATAAATAAGCATAAATATGGGTTGTATTTACAATGGTGTTTGTTCTTCACTGGTTGCCCTTTTCTTGTGGCAACAGGTCACAAATCTTGCTGCTGTGATGGCACACTGTGGAATTTCCCCCAGTAGATATGGGAGTTTATCAAAATTGGATTTGTTTTCGAATTCTTTGTGGATCTGTGTAATCTGAGGGAAATATGTATCTCTAATATGGTCACCTCATTTTGTGGGCAGTGTGCACATAGCCTGTCTTCTCTTGAGAGCCAGGTCTGTCTACTGTCAGGTCTGGTCTGTCTACCTTTCTCAATAGCAAGGCTATGCTCACTAAGTCTGTACATAGTCAAAGCATTCCTTAAGTTTGGGTCAGTCACAGTGGACAAGTATTCGGCCACTGTGTACTCTCTGTTTAGGGCCAAATAGCATTCTAGTTTGCTCTGTTTTTTTTTGTTAATTCTTTCCAATGTGTCAAGTAATTATCTTTTTTGTTTTCTCATGATTTGGTTGGGTCTAATTGTGCTGCTGTCCTGGGGCTCTGTGGGGTGTCTTTGTGTTTGTGAACAGAGCCCCAGGACCAGCTTGCTTAGGGGACTCTTCTCCAGATTCATCTCTCTGTAGGTGATGGCTTTGTTATGGAAGGTTTGGGAATCGCTTCCTTTTAGGTGGTTGTAGAATTTAACAGCTCTTTTCTGGATTTTGATAATTAGTGGGTATCGGCCTAATTCTGCTCTGCATGCATTATTTGGTGTTCTACGTTGTACATGGAGGATAGTTTTGCAGAATTCTGTATGCAGAGTCTCAATTTGGTGTTTGTCCCATTTTGTGAAGATTTGGTTGGTGAGTGGACCCCAGACCTCACAACCATAAAGGGCAAGTGTCTCTCTCTCTCTCTCTCTCTCTGTCTCTCTCTCTCTGTCTCTCTGTCTCTCTCTTTCTCTCTCTCTCTGTCTCTCTGTCTCGCTCTCTCTCTGTCTCTCTGTCTCTCTCTCTCTCTCGTCGGAGTGCATGCTGGGAGTGAGTCGTCAAGCAGGAGTGATTGTGAGAGCGAATGGAATTTCTTTTCACTCTATTGGGTTTTGGTATGTATATATATATATATATTGATTAGTTTAGTTGTTTTAAGGGTATATTGTTTAACTATCACTAAGCACGTATAGGGGTGGTGGGATCTTTGAGGTTGGTTTTTCGCGAGGGCACAACCAGCGGGTGGGGCTGGTTGCAATGGCCACTCGCGGAAGTGTAGAGTTTGAAAAACTTAGTCGGAGGCATGGAATAAAGATTCCTGCTGCGGCCGGGTGTTCAGTGGAAGAATGTAGCTTGGCTGTGGGTGCTATCATTGGGTATGATAGCATCAAATCAGCCTCAAGGATGAATAGCGCTGTAGTGATATTCTTAGATTCAATTGAAAAGGTGAATAAGATAGTTGAGAGGGGTGTTGTGTTGCGGGAGACACAGACGCCGGTATTTCCGCTTATGAATCCGGCGAAGAAAGTTATACTTTCTAACGTGCCACCATTTGTTAGAGATGAAGTGTTGGAGCGAGAGTTATCTCGCCATGGTCAAATCGTATCTACAATAAAGAAGGTTATTTTTGGATGCAAATCTCCGTTGTTGAAACATGTCGTGTCTCATAGGAGACAAGTGCATATGATTTTAAAAAAGGATGGAGATGAACTGAATTTAGCGTTCAGTTTTAAGATTGATGGATTTGATTATGTCTTCTATGCATCTACTGAATCAATGAAATGCTTTGGCTGTGGAAGAGAGGGGCATTTGGTGCGTAGTTGTCCCGAGAATGAGCGCGCTGAGCCTGGTAGTAGCTCTAGTGCTGGTGCAACTAACGCACCACCGCGAAGGGATGAACATGCTAAGGGTGCAGGGGAAGAGAGAAGGTGGGCAGATGTGGTTGGAAAAGTAGGAGAGGAAGGTATTGTGGATACGGGGGCAATTGTGGTAGATCAGAACAAAGAGGGAGGGGAAACAGTAGGTGAGATTGCGACTGCCGTCGCTGAGGTGGTGCTGGAAAATGAAATTGGAGGTCAAGAGGAGATTGAAATAACGGAAAAGGAAGCGGATGTTTTCAAAATACTGAGGAGTAAAAGGAAGAATTTAAGGGGTGGTGAAGGGTCTAATTCTAAGAGAAAGGTAGAGATAAATCAGTTGAAGATGAACAAGTTGTAGAGATGGTGGAGTTTTCTTCTGGGGAGGATAGCGAGAGTGAGTCATCTGACGCGTCACAACAATATAGTGAAATAAATGGGGTGGAAGGGAGGTATGGGATCGAGAAGATACGTCAATTTCTGAAGTTGACAAAAGGGAAGAAATATATGCAGGATTACAATGTAACTGATTTTTTCCCTGAATGTGAATTGTTTATTGAATCAGCAAAGTTTCTGATGTCAAAAATTACAGGGGGAAGTTTGAAAAGCCCTGAAATTACTAGACTTAAGAAAGTGGTCACGAGAGTGATAAGTGATGTAAATTCTAAAGAAAATGAAAGAGTTCAGTTGCAGTTTTAACTCTGTAAAGAGATGTGGTAGCTGTATCTTCCTCTGTATTTTTTTTTTCATCCATGAGCAGTTTTAAGATTTCTTCTTTAAATGTAAATGGGGCAAGAGATGGTAAAAAAAGAGCCATGGTGTATGAGTTAATTGGGGGAAAGGGAAGTGACATACATTTTCTACAAGAAACGCATAGTAATTTGGAAAATGAAGTTATGTGGCAACAGGAGTGGGGGGAAGTGGTGTGTAGTCATAAAAACTCAAAAAGTGGGGGTGTGGTTATCTTGTCTCAAAAGGGTTTTTGCCTTTGTCATATGAGGTTGAAGAGGTAGTTGAGGGAGGTTATTAAAAGTTAGAGCAAGGTATGAAAACATCACTATGTGTCTGATAAATGTATATGCCCCAGTGGCAGTTGAGAGGGTATGTTTTTTAGAGACATTATCAAATACCATTGAGAAATGTAACAAAGAAGATTATTTATTTATTGCTGGGGATTTTAACTGCACAGTTAGCGATTTAGATAGAAATCACCAAGAACCTCATATAGCCTCAAGGACTTTTTTAAAACGCCTCATTGTAACACATGAACTGTGTGATATTTGGCGGAGTCAACATGGAGGAACAAGGCAGTACACCTGGGCGCATGTGAGAGAGAACATCATCTCTATGGCCAGGTTAGATAGGTTTTATGTTTTTG
This sequence comes from Oncorhynchus tshawytscha, assembly GCF_018296145.1. Lineage (NCBI taxonomy): Eukaryota > Metazoa > Chordata > Actinopteri > Salmoniformes > Salmonidae > Oncorhynchus > Oncorhynchus tshawytscha. The sequence continues at coordinate 14,036,900 of NC_056437.1, forward strand.
AGCATCAATCTCAGGTCTGTAAATCAAGTGTGAAAACCCCAGTGGGATTTTCAGATCATTGTTTAATAACAGAGGTGGTGTTCATTAACGATGTAAAACCCAAAAGCGCATACTGGCATTTTAATATAACTTTATTGAGTGATGCTCACTTCAGGAACTGTTTCAGTTTTTTCTGGGAGAGGTGGAGGTCTCAAAAGGCCAGTTTTGTATCCCTTCAACAGTGGTGGGATATAGGGAAAATCCAGATTCAACAATTTTGTAATCAATACACGAGGAATGTCACCAAGGATATCACCAGATCAATGAAAGCCCTAGAGTTTGAAATAGTGGAACTCATGACGTTGGTTGAGACCACAGGAGATCGAGGCCATACTCAGGCCCTCAAGAGGAGAAAAGCTGCATTGGCAGACCTGCTGGGTATCAGAGCACAGGGGGCATTGGTGAGAAGTAAGTTTCAGGGAATATCTGAAATGGATGCCTCATCCAAATTCTTCTTTGGTTTAGAGAAAAAGAATGGACAAAGAAAAATGATTCATTGTCTCAAATCAGCTGTTGGACAGGAGCTCACTAGCCCTAGTGAAATTAGAAGGAGGGCAGTAGAGTTCTATGCTGAGCTCTACAAGTGTGAGTACAAAGAGGATAAAACAGTGACACAGCAGTTCTTTGATGGGCTCCCAAAGGTGGCTGCAGAAGCTCAGGTTGAGCTTGAGCAACCATTATCTTTGCAGGATTTATACACTGCATTAAAAGGCATGGAAAATGGAAGGGCACCAGGCATTGATGGGCTTCCCGTTGACTTTTTAAGTCTTTTTGGGCTATGTTGGGAGAGGATTGGTTAGAAGTAGTTAATGATAGTTTAACCGGAGGGTTACTACCAATAAGCTGCAGAAGGGCTGTCCTCACCCTACTGCCCAAAAAGGGTGACCCGAGGGAGGTGAAGAACTGGAGGCCGGTGGCTTTATTGTGCACTGATTATAAGATATTGTCAAAGGCTTTGTCCAACAGGCTGAGGGAGGTGATGGGGCAAATCATACATACGGATCAGTCCTACTGTGTTCCTGGCAGGCAGATAGGGGATAACATTTCTCTGATTTGTGATTTTTTTGGACGTCTCTAGGGCTATTGGGTTGGATGCTGGTCTAATTTCAATTGATCAGGAAAAGGCATTTGACCGAGTTGAACATCAATATTTATGGCACACGTTTGAGGCGTTTGGGTTCAGCTCTGGTTTTATTGCCATGATAAAGGTGATATATGGTGACATTGAAAGTGTATTGAAAGTTAACGGTGGTTTGAGTGCTCCTTTTAAAGTGTGTAGAGGCAGGGATGTTCTTGGTCAGGAATGTTATATGCCATTGCTATAGAGCCACTACTAAATAGCATTAGAAGTCGCATTGCAGGGGTGTACTTTTCAGAGGATATTCCTCCTATTCGTCTCTCAGCCTATGCTGATGATGTAGTTGTGTTAGTGAAAAATCAAGCGGAGGTGGATAGCTTGAGTCTAATGGTTGATCGTTTTAGGGGAATATCCTCTGCAAAGGTAAATTGGGAAAAGAGTTGTGCTTTACAGATTGGAGAATGGTCTGGAGGGATCATGGCTTTGCCAGGGGGGCTAGAATGGTGTAAGGGAGGTTTTAAGTATCTTGGAGTGTACCTAGGAGATGAGGGGACTATGGAAAAAAATTGGAGTGGGGTGGTAGAAATGGTGTAAGGGAGGATGAGGAGATGGCGTTGGTTACTATCTCGTATGTCATATAGGGGGCGCACTATTATAGTTAACAATGTTGCACTGTGGCATCAGTTGTCAGTTTTAGAACCACCATCTGGCCTTCTGGCTAAGATACAGGCAATTATTGTGGATTTCTTTTGGGATAAATATCACTGGGTTCCACAAAGTGTTTTGTATTTGTCAAAAGAGGAGGGGGGACAAGGTCTTGTACATCTTGCTAGTAGGGCTGCTGCTTTCCGGTTTCAGTTTATTCAAAGGTTGCTTTATGGACTGGAAAATGTGGTGTGGAGAGGGGTGGCAGGTCTTGTATTACAGCGGGTTGGAGGATTAGGTTTAAAGAAGGCTTTATTTCTGGTTGATAGTAGCCAGATTTCTAGGGAGGGAGTACCTCCGTTTTACAGAGGCCTTCTCAGAGTGTGGAGCATAATGAAGGTGTCCAGACGAACTTCAGCGGAGTCAGTGCATTGGCTGTTGGAGGAACCTCTGGTGTATGGGACAAGACTGGATTGTACAACTGCAGCTGTTCCACATTTCTCCAAGATTCTGGTGAAGGGGAAAATCATCACCTTAAAACAGTTAATGGCCATGGCTGGGCCCGCCTTAATGGATGGAAGATGGGTGGCAGAACATTTGGGGATGAGGTCGGAAAGGATTGTCGGACAAATGCTGGGGAGCTGCAGGAAGGCTCTGTCAGCGGAAGAATGGGGTATGCTTAGTAGCCACAAGAAGAAGGTACAAGATGAAGACGTCTCATTTCCAAGACTAGGGATTACACCAAATATCCCAGAGTCAGAAAGAAAGGCGTTATTGCTGGATTTGAGAGGGTTGGAGGAGGTGGGTTTGGATGAGGTGAATGGGAAGGACTTGTATAGGGGGTGTGTCAAGGTGTTGAATAAAGATACATTGAAAAATAGAAAAGACACTCCATGGAGGGTAAAATTGGGCATTGATGACAAGGTAAAGCCAGCATGGAGAGCACTGTACAAGCCACCATTACAAAAGGGTACTGGTGATATGCAATGGAGGGTTTTACATGGCATCATTGCAGTTAATGCTTTTGTATCTGTTATTAACTCAGATGTTAGAGATGGATGTCCTTGTTGTAATATAAGAGAAACCATTTTTCACTGTTTTATGGAGTGTGAGAGGATAAAACCTCTATTGGAAATGCTGGAATCTTTGTTTAAAGCTGTAGGTGTCAAGCCCTGGTCGAAGTATTTTGTGTTTAGCTTTATTTATTTGGTCAGGCCAGGGTGTGGCATGGGTTTTTGTATGTGGTGTGTATATATGGGGGATTGTAGCTAGTGGGGTGTTCTAGATAAGTCTATGGCTGTCTGAAGTGGTTCTCAATCAGAGGCAGGTGTTTATCGTTGTCTCTGATTGGGAACTCTATTTAGGCAGCCATATTCTTTGAGTTTGGTGTGGGTGATTGTCCTTAGTGTCTTTGTTCCTGTCGCTGTGTTAGTTGACACAAGTATAGGCTGTTTCGGTTTTCGTTACGTTTATTGTTTTGTAGTGTCTTGTGTGTATTCGTGTTACGTTTGTTTGATTAAACATGGATCGCAATCTACACGCTGCATTTTGGTCCGACTCTCCTTCACCACAAGAGAACCGTTACAGAATCACCCACCACAAACGGACCAAGCAGCGTGTCAACAGGCAGGAGCAGCCCAAAGAGGAGATGCGTAAGAAGGATTTCTGGACATGGGAGGAGATCCTCGACGGGAGAGGACCCTGGGCTAAGTGGGGAGTGTAGCCGCCAAAGGTGAAACAGGAGAAGAGGCAACAGAGGCAGCAGCAGCAGGAGCAGCAGCAGCTACAGTGGGAGAGGTTGCACCACCTGGAGAAATGGACATGGAAGGAGGAACTGGACGGTAAAGGACCCTGGGATCAGCCTGGAGATTATTGTCGCCCCAAAGCCGAGCTGGAGGCAGCAAAAGCAGAGAGGCGGCATTATGAGGAGCTAGCACGGCAGAGCATATGGAAGCCCGGGAGTCAGCCCCAAAAAATTCTTGGGGGGGGGCTCACAGGGAGTATGGCTACGCCAGGTAGGAGACCTGCGCAAACTCCCTGTGCTTACCGGGGGGCTAGAGAGACCGGGCAGGCACCGTGTTATGCAGTGGTGCGCACGGTGTCCCCAGTGCGGGTGCATAGCCTGGTGAGGTATATTCCAGCTCCTCGGATCGGCCGGGCTAGAGTGGGCATCGAGCCAGGTAAGGTTGGGCAGGCTCGGTGCTCAAGAGCTCCAGTGCGCCTGCACGGTCCGGTCTATCCAGTACCACCTCCACACCCCAGCCCTCCGGTAGCAGCTCCCCGCACCAGGCTTCCTGTGCGTGTCCTCGGTCCAGTACCACCAGTACCAGCACCACGCATCAGGCCTACAGTGCGCCTCGCCTCTCCAGCGCTGTCGGAGCCTTTCTCCTCTCCTGCGCTGCCGGAGTCTCCCACCTATCTAGCGCTGTTAGAGCTTTCCTCCGACACAGCGCTACAGGAGTCTCCCGCCTATTCAGCGCAGCCAGAGCCTTCCTCCTCTACAGCGCTGCCGGAGTCTCCCGCCTGTTCAGCGCAGCCAGAGCTGCCAGTCTGCATGAAGCAGCCAGAGATGTCAGTCTGCATGGAGCAGCCAGAGCTGTCAGTTTGCATGAAGCAGTCAGAGCTGTCAGTCTGCATGGAGCAGTCAGAGCTGTCAGTCTGCATGGAGCAGCCAGAGCTGTCAGTTTGCATGAAGCAGTCAGAGCTGTCAGTCTGCATGGAGCAGTCAGAGCTGTCAGTCTGCATGGAGCAGTCAGTGCTGTCAGTCTGCATGAAGCAGCCGGAGGTGTCAGTCTGCATGGAGCAGCCAGAGATGTCAGTCTGCAAGGAGCTGTCAGTCTGCAAGGAGCTGCCAGTCTGCAAGGAGCTGCCAGTCTGCAAAGAGCTGCCAGTCTGCAAGGAGCTGCCAGTCTGTAAGGAGCTGCCAGTCTGCAAGGAGCTGCCAGTCTGCACGGGGCCGCCAGAGCTGCCAGTCTGTAAGAAGCCGCCAGAGCTGTCAGCCTACATGGAGCAGCCAGAGCCGCCAGTCAGCGTGGAGCAGCCAGAGCCGCCAGTCAGCATGGAGCAGCCAGATCTTTCAGTCTGCCAGGATCCGCCAGTCAGCCAGACTCTTCCAGATCTGCCAGTCAGCCAGACTCTTCCAGATCCGCCAGTCAGCCAGACCCTTCCAGATCTGCTAGTCAACCAGACTCTTCCAGATCTGCCAGTCAACCAGACTCTTCCAGATTTGCCAGTCAGCCAGACTCTGCCAGTCACCCAGACTCTTCCAGATCTGCCAGTCAACCAGACTCTTCCAGATCTGCTAGTCAACCAGACTCTTCCAGATCCGCCAGTCAGCCGGGATCTGCCAGAACTGCCAGTCGGCCAGGATCTGCCAGTCGGCCAGTATCCGCCAGTCAGCCAGGATCCGCCAGTCAGCCAGGATCTGCCAGATCCTCCAGTCAGCCAGGATCTGCCAGATCCGCCAGTCAGCCAGGATCTGCCAGTCAGCCAGGATCTGCCGAAACCACCAGCCAGCCAGGATATGGTAGATTTATCTACATGCCTGAGCTTCCTCTCACTCCTGAGCTTCCTCTCACTCCTGAGCTTCCTCTCACTCCTGAGCTTCCTCTCACTCCTGAGCTTCCCCACAGTCCTGAGCTGCCTCAGTCCCGAGCTGCCCCTCAGTCCCGATCTGCTCCTCAGTCCAGTGGGTTTCTGGGTGAGGACTACTAGGCCATGGTCGGCGGCGAGGGTGGACTATCCAGGGACGCGAGGAGAGGGGACTAAGACATTAATTGAGTGGGGTCCACGTCCCACGCCGGAGCCGCCACCATGGACAGACGCCCACCCGGACCCTCCCTATTTGTTTTGAGGTGCGTTCGGGAGTCCGCACCTTAGGGGGGGGGTTCTGTCACGCCCTGGTCGAAGTATTTTGTGTTTATCTTTATTTATTTGGTCAGGCCAGGGTGTGGCATGGGTTTTTTGTATGTGGTGTGTATATATGGGGGATTGTAGCTAGTGGGGTGTTCTAGATAAATCTATGGCTGTCTGAAGTGGTTCTCAATCAGAGGCAGGTGTTTATCGTTGTCTCTGATTGGGAACCATATTTAGGCAGCCATATTCTTTGAGTTTGGTGTGGGTGATTGTCCTTAGTGTCTTTGTTCCTGTCGCTGTGTTAGTTGACACAAGTATAGGCTGTTTCGGTTTTCGTTACGTTTATTGTTTTGTAGTGTCTTGTGTGTATTCGTGTTACGTTTGTTTGATTGAACATGGATCGCAATCTACACGCTGCATTTTGGTCCGACTCTCCTTCACCACAAGAGAACCGTTACAGTAGGGGAGTTTTTCAATAACACTGTTTTTATTTTGGGGTTTCAATATAGTAAACAACAGAAAAGAAAATGTCAAATGTTAAATTTTATTTTGGGACAAGCTAAGATGTCAATTTTTCTGAGTAGGAAACATAAGATAGAAACGGGATATGGGCAGGATGTAAGATGTGTTTTTAAAGGATTAGTGAAAGCAAGAATAAAAGTAGATTTTGAGTTATTTTCAGCTGTAAAAGATCTCCTATTATTTGAGGAGCAGTGGGCCTACGAAGGAGCGCTTTGTTTTGTAGAGGAGGGGAAATTAATTTTTGCTGATGAAATAAGTTGAATGTATATGTTATGTATTTATTTTTGTTTAGGAATTACACAATTTATGTTAACACTTTAGTAAAAAATAAAGGTTTTATAAAAACTCAAAAAAAAAAAAAACTCTCTCTCTCCCTCCCTCTCTGTGCCTCTCTCTGTGCCTATCTCTCTGTGCCTCTCTCTCTGTGCCTATCTCTCTGTGCCTATCTCTCTGTCTGTCCCTCTCTCTGTCCCTCTCTCTCTCTGTCCCTCTCTCTCTCTGTCCCTCTCTCTCTCTGTCCCTCTCTCTCTCTCTCTCTCTCTCTCCCTCTCTGCCTCTCTCTCTGTGTATGTCTCGCTCCCTGTCTCTCTCTCTCTGTGTATGTCTCTTTCCCGGTCTCTCTCTCGTGCTCTCTCTGCCTCTCTCGCTCTTTGATGTGTCTGCCTGTATGCCTGTCTGTCTCGCTCTCTCAATTCAATTCAAAGGGCTTTATTGGCATGGAAAACATATGTTAACATTGCCAAAGCAAGTGAAGTAGATAATATACAAAAGTGAAATAAACAATACAAATTTACAGTTAACATTATACTCACAGAAGTTACAAAAGAATAAAGACATTTCAAATGTCATATTATGTATATATACAGTGTTGTAACGATGTGCAAATGGTTAAAGTACAAAAGGAAAAATAAATAAACATAAATATTGTATTTACAATTGTGTTTGTTCTTCACTGGTTGACCTTTTCTTGTGGCAACAGGTCACAAATCTTGCTGCTGTGATGGCTCTCTCTCTCTCTCTCTCTCTCTCTCTCACACCACAGATTCCCAATGATATCCATGGGTTTAACATTAGCGTTGTCATGAATCATTAACCCAAACTGTGGGTGTGTGTCTTTCTGCAAATCTTCCTGCCTGTCTATGTTCATGTTTTGAGTTATTGTTCTGTAGGCAAAAACACCTACAAAGAAAGGCAGATACGAGATGCAGAATCATACTGGAAGCTGTCTTACCCCTTTTCTCTCAGCTCTCAGTCAGAAACAATGAACCCCATCTGTGTAATGGGGTCAGTATGCCTGCAGGGCCCAAACTGTCCACTGACTGAACAGGATCCAGATGAAAGGATCAACTAGTGTGTACAGTAATCCCAAACGCATGAGCAACCTATCTGCAGAAAAATAGCTCACCTGCTGCCTGCCCTGCAGAGGGAAATAACTTATGACTTCTTAGCATACAATGATCGCACGCACACACACGAGCACACCTGCTATACCACAATACCTATCCAGTGCTATGGCCATTGATGTCCAACATGTATTAATTTAAAACCATTTGTATTTATTTATTTTTTGGCATAAGATCCTTGACAGCTTGTGCAATGCTTTCAAATCTGTGCTGATCAGAGTACATACAGTATGACAAACCAGTGTATTAAACTAACAGTTCACAGCAGTGTGTATGACTGGAGTACATCAGTCTGAAGCAGTCCCTAACCCTCTCTCTCTCCAGTCACCCTCTCCGGTCTCTCGCTCTCTCTCATCCTCAAACCTGCTCCTGGAGAGTCAAAGTACAGTAGGTTTTGTCCCACATGTGCCATCACACCTGATACAGCAAACAACATCCTGTGACAGACTTTTAACACATGAATATAAATTATAATACATGTCAAGTTGCGTAGCTGGTCAGCACACAAGATTTGGTTCTGGGTTCCAAGCATTTCGCTACACTCGCATTAACATCTGCTAACCATGTGTATGTGACAAATAAAATTTGATTTGATTTGATTTGATTTGAATTGAACTAATCAGTAATTAAATCTTCAAAGCCTTGATCAGCTGACTCTATCAGTGCTGAGCTGTGACAAATAAGCTCTCCAGAAGGGGACAGTATGGAGGATCCCCGTGTTAAGGTTATCTTACACATTCTACAGATATTTATTCATTTATTACGTGTGCTTTCAACAGTAATGGGTGAGCTGATGAGTGTCTCTTATATACAATAAAAAGTCAGGGGTTACACCGGACTGCCTGTGCAAAATATGTAAATATGCAGAGGAATGTAGGCGGAGAGAAAGAGGAAACGATGCATGAATCAAACATTTCTACTCACAATCACGACAGTCGCTACCGCTCCGGCCATACCAGAGACTACAGGGCTTTAGGCATAACCTGGTGTTCATATGCATCAGACCAAATCACCCCCTGTGTGTAATGTTCAATGGCCTAGTTTCCAGAGTTTGACCTTCTCTGAGACAAACATGTCTTTGTTTTGTGGTACTGACAGGTTTGAACATCAGGAATCAAGTTACACTCCGCTGAGATCCTTTTTGGATTGCTCTATGTGACTGTAGGCTTCCTCAGAGAAATCATCAAAAAAAATAACATCTTAGCGAATGGATGCAAAATGCATCGAGTTCCAATACACATTTATCAAACATTTACATTTTTACCAATATTTACATATTTTTAAAATAGTATTTCATTTAAAAATACTACATTTGTTTGTTTTATCTATTTCATACTATCGCCATACTATCATCATTCTATCATCAAATTATCCACTTACTATCACCATACTATCACCATACGATCAACATACTATCATAAGTAATACCTGAGAAATGTAGGAGCAAATTACTTATTTTATCTCTATTACTGATATATAGGGCCTTGGTGATACATGCTGGACTTAACTTGATCTTAAATTATAGGAATTATTTCAAACATAACTTTATGTACAAGCTTTACATTACATTTACAGGACAATCAAAGGTTTTCCTAATACTGTAAAGGAGCAATCTGTAAATTCTCTGCCCCCATGTGGGAGCAAAATTAAACAAAAACTAGACTAGTGTTGTATTTAAGTCAATAGCAAATTCCTACTCTTCTTTTATACTGAATATATATTTGGAGAGGGTATATTTGCATAGACCCCTTCAATATTCAAGGGAACACTTTTGTTAAAAAAAAAATCTAATTTACAGATTTGGCTTGTAAGACTAGAAAAACACTCATGTGAAAATATCAGTGTTCCAAAAAGCAAACATTATGCTTAGAAGACGATGAATGTGTCAAAATATAGGTAATAACACATATCAAAATATACCAAACAAAAAGAAATACAGTACATGGTATAGATTTACAGTATATTAGTAAAAAATGTCAAAAACTATAACACAGAATTCTAATCCATTGCAGAGTGCCTTGGACATTTGGACAACTTTGGTGTAATGCCATACTGTAATCTGAGGTGTTTTTAGTGTCTTTGGGATGTTGACGCTGTAAGTGAACCTGAGAACGTTTTGTCCTGTTCTATAAAGCTGGTGTGGCTGCATATGATCAGGTCTGGGTCAGGGTGCCATTATCCTTACGGTCTTCTGATTTCCCTTCTAGCTTAGGTCTGTTAGGTCCAGGTCTTGGTACCCACAATGAATAGATGGAAGAACAAAGTGTACTGTACAAGTTCAATGTTTCCCCAGGCCTCTGTATCCACTGAACCAGACCAGGGTTTTAAGGCTGGTAGATGGGCCACATCACATTCAGGTGAATGGTTGTTGAATAGGGCTTTTCTTCTAACCTGATGGTGTTCAGGTGAATTGGTTGATGGGGTATTTCCTATGGTATCTCTTCTAACTGACCTGAAGACAGACCTGAAGACAGACCTGAAGACAGACCTGAAGACAGACCTGAAGACAGACCTGAAGACAGACCTGAAGACAGACCTGAAGACAGACCTGAAGACAGACCTGAAGACAGACCTGAAGACAGACCTGAAGACAGACCTGAAGACAGACCTGAAGACAGACCTGAAGACAGACCTGAAGACAGTGGGGCACAGACAGATCTGTATGGTGGTGGAAGGATTAATTCTTCATGTCCTCGTTCTCCATGTCCTCTATGGATTTTCTCTTGAAAAATCCAGCCTGGTGGAGCAGAGAAGACAATAGTGAACACAACATAATCCAGAATTCACATCCAAACTCAAGTCTCAAGTTTGAGTTCAAGTTTAATAGATTTAAAAGTGCATTTCACACATGATCACACCATGTTGAGCCTCTCAATAACACAAGCCTTGACCCTACTCTCTAAGGGTGTCTCAGGGAGAGTTGAGATATGTAAAAAAATATATACATATATACATATAATACACACTTGTACATGTGTGAGATAGGACAAATATAAGCACCCACCAAATTAGTGTTATTATTAATAATAATACTTATTGCTGTATTTGGGAAGATCCAATGTATAATCGATTATAAGTTCCCTGCAGACACAAGCAGACAGAAGGTTGTGAACACACACATACCTTCCATAGAGCGAAGATGACCAGTGCCAGAATCAGCAGTCCTATGAGGATACTGACTATAATGATCCACAGTGGTATACCTCCCAAAGCCTCTTTAGAGACCTGGACCTTCACCTGGATGGAAACAACAGTGTTAAAACAAGCAAAGGACAAAAAGCCAACAGATAAAGGCTGTGTTTACACAGGCAGACCAATTTGGATATTTTGCCCAATTATTAGCAAAAAATCTCTTCTGATTGGTCTAAAGACCAATAATTGGGCAGAAGATCAAAATTGTGTTGCCTGTGTAAGTGCAGCGGATCACATGAAAATGAATAGGTAATTGCACTCACATCTCTGGCGTAATTGGTGGCACTCAACACGAAGAGATCAGTGTTCAGGTTCTCCAGAGTGGCATTAACAATCATGTGAAGGCTGGAGAACTCTGCCTGTGGAGCGAAGAGCAATTCAATTCATCACTCAATATACCAATATATTTGTCAGTTAATAAATGTATCAATCAATCAATCAAAAACAATGAATGAACAAGTGACACTTCACTGTACTCACTTTGATAAAGGTGGGCTTCCACACCCTGAAGGTAACATTGACCTGGCTGTTGTTGACGTGAGGGATGGAGCAGATAAATGACTTACACGGGTGGTCCTTACAGCCCTGCAAAGGAGAGTACACACACTGTGAGACTCTCACACACTCACGTACACACACACACTCATACTCACACTCACACACAGTAGTGCTGACTCACCACCAGGAAGACACTGAGGGTCTCTTTTTTAGGATTGATGGTGTGCGTGTTGTTGTTGTTGATCTTTAAAGGGTTAATCAGGTCCCTGATGTGACATCTCACATCCTGTGGGAGAGAGAAAAGGTCCATCAATCAATTATCAACTTGATCCACACCACCACAGTTCTACAGAGTGTTTGACTTCACCGTGTGATTGTCTGATGACTGGTACTGAACCATGTCCAGGAGATACTGGTAGACTGTCTATCTCTATGGTACAGTACACAGTAGAGAAGCCTTACCTGTGAGGAGGTGACATGTGTCAGGTATAGCAGGATGTTCTCTCTAGGTGATAGGTACGGGTACATCACCCTCAGCTTTAGAGGAGGAGTCTCCATATTCACATCCTTTTTAACCTAGAGACCAGAGCGAGAGACAGGAAGTCACAGTTCTTTCAGTCAAAATGTGACCACATGTTGGTTTTTTTGAGCTTGGCAACTTAATTGCAGCCTACTCAGTCACTTTTTATAGCTACTGTTACAGTCCTCCTGGGCTGTATACAGTGTTCCCTAAATTCCTATTGGACCTCGTAGTCATTTTTGGTGACTTCAATATTCATATGGAGAAGTCCACAGCCCTCACTGCTGCTGAATCAGCCTACTTTTCCAACCTGATTGAGGAGAGTAAAAATAATCAAACATTTATTTTTGATACAGTCGCAAAGCTAACTAAAAATAAGCATTCCCCAAGTGAGGATGGCCTTCAGTTCAGCAGTGATGAATTCATTAACTTCTTCGATCGTTCATGATAATTAGAAAGCAAATTCTTTGAGTATGCATATTTCACCAAAACTCAGTTTTCCCGAGTCTGCACAGAACTGCAAAAACCGCGGATCAAAGTTTTTGTATCCTGTATCTCTCGTCACATTCATGAAAATAGTCATGGCCTCTAAACCTTCCAGCTGGCTACTGGACCCTATTCCAGCTAAACTACTGAAAGAGCTACTTCCTGTACTTGGCTCCCTATCCTCTGAATGTGTACCAAACTCACTAAACGCGGCAGTAGTAAAGCCTCTCCTGAAAAAGCCGAACCTTGTCCTGGATGTCTGGTTTTACTATCGGCCTATATTGAATCTCCCATTCCTTTATTATTATTGTTTTTTTAAAGTTGTTGCTCAGCAACTCACTGCCTTCCTGAAGACAAATAATGTATACAAAACGCTCCAGTCTGGTTTTAGACTCCATCGTAGTACTGAGACCGCACTTGTGAAGGTGGCAAATGACCTTTTAATTGTGTTGGACTGAGGCTCTGGGTTGGTCCTTGTGCCCCTAGAACTTAGTGCCACTTTTGACACCATCGATCACCACATTCTTTTGGAAAGATTGGAAACCCAAATTGTTCTATACCAGCGGTTCTTAAACGTTTTCAGCCTGGGACCCAGATGAGAAACTCTGTGTTTTCCTGGGACCCAAGCTTAGAAAAACGACACATAAATATCGGTACATTTCATTGCCCTTATTCCTAAAATGAATGCAATATAGACAAAAACAAATAACAATTAAATTAAATATCCATATAAATATCTATTAATGTTTATTTTCCCCCATTAAAAACACTGTGACATATCTGTCTAGGTTGGAACTGTTGCTGTTAAAATACAATAAATCATTTAATTCTTACCTGGAATAAACAGATTGATCACATCACACAGATGTATAACAGAACACACAGGCTTGTTGATCGTGCAACCCTAATTAACAGTACAGGAGAAAAATGATCAGGCCTGCTGTACATCTTACTGTAGAAATGATCAGGCCTGCTGTGCATCTTACTGTAGAAATTATTGTTGAAAGAAAGTCTAGGTTGGAACTGTCTGTTAAAATACAATAAATATTTTTTATTCTGAACTGGAATAAACTGATTGATCACATCACACAGATGTAGACCAGAAACCCCCCACACAGTCCTAATGAGAGCATGTCTATTCTGGACTCTGTTGACAGTGTAACACTGAGGTCATGCTCAGCCTTGAAACTGTTTCTGTACTTGTTTTATAAGTGTCAGAGTTGAGAACCCTGACTCGCATAAGTATGTGGTGCCAAACTGGACCAGAACATCTACTGCTTTCTCAGTCAGGCAGGAGACTGCTTCCTGCTGTAGATGAACAACCTAGAACTGTGTAAGTGTGTTTGCCTCAAAAAGCATCTTGCTTCAATCAGTTTATTCCAGGTAAGAATGACAATTATAGTTGTATTTTAACAGCAACAGTTCCAACCTAGACTCATTTTCAACAATCATTTCTACAGTAAGATGTACAGTAGGCCTGATAAATGTTCATATTTCTTAATCTGTACTGTCACTAGGTTTGCGCTATCAGTAGCTAGCTTGCTTTGGCAAATGTTAGCTATTAGCTGTGTACAAGGTCAGGGGATTGTTTGAAAGAGAAACTCACATCTACTACTATGACAGTTAGTTAGTACTCCCTTATTTAACAGAAACAGAAAGCGCACTGAACAGAGAGCGCAGATGCACTTGGTCAAACCAATTCCAGTAATTGATGAAATAATTATAAATTTACACTGACATGTTGCGACCCACCATTAACAGGTCCCACTTTGGGTCGCGACCCATACTTTAAGAAAGGCTGGTCTACACAGACAAGGTCTTGCCTGTTTTAGATCTCATCTGTCGGTAAGATATTAGTTCATCTTTGTGGATGGTTCGTCTTCTGACAAATCAATGGTAAGTTTCGGTGTTCCTCAAGGTTCCGTTTTAGGACCACTATTGTTTTCACTATATATTCTACCTCTTGGTGACTTTACCTGCTATGCAGATGACACACAGCTGTACATTTCGATAAAACATGGTGAAGCCTCAAAATTGCCTACCCTGGAAGCCTGTGTTTCAGACATAAGGAAGTGTGATGGCGGCAAATGTTTTCAAATCAAATTGTATTAATCACATGCGCCGAATACAACAGGTGTAGACCTTACAGTGAAATGCTTACTTACAAGCCCCTAACCAACAATTCAGTGTAAAAAATATGAATAAGAATAAGAAATAAAAGGAACAAGTAATTAAAGAGCAGCAGTAAAATAACAATAGAGAGACTATATACCGGGGGTACCGGTACAGAGTCAATGTGTGGGGAACCTGTTAGTCGAGGTAATTGAGGTAATATGCCAGCTCCCCTCTTTCTACTGTGATTCTCTGCCTCTGACCCTATAGAGTACCACAGTATGAAACACAGCACTTATTTTAAGTGTTTCTAAAATCCCCTATGGGAAAAATTTATGGTGGAAAAAATGATTGGAACAATTTCCCTGTTTGACCTCTAGGTTTTATGGGTATTATGATGCCTCCACTGTGGGGCTCTATTACGGGGACTGAGTCACTGGCTTGCTAGTGCTCTACCATGCTTTCCCTAGGAGGGGTGAATCACATCTTGCCAGGCTTTTTTTTTGTTGCTATTCTCGACTTGAATGTGTTGAGTCACTGACATTATGGGTGAGATCTTCGTGGGCTATACTCCGCCTTGTCTCTGGGTAGTAAGTTGGTGGTCTGTTGATATCCCTCTAGTGGTGTGGGGGCTGTGATTTGGCAAAGTGGGTCTGGTTATATCCTGCCTGGTTGGCCTTGTCCAGGGGTATACTCGGGCGGGTCCACAGTGTCCCCCAACCGCCCCGGCTCAGTCTCCAATATCTATGCTGCAATAAACTATGTTTTGGGGGGCTAGGGTCAGTCTGTCCTATCTGGTGAATTTCTCGTGTCTTATCTGGTGTCCTGTGTGATCTTCAGTCTGCTCCCTCTAATTCTCCTAACTCTCTCTCTTCCCTTGGACCAGGCCTCAGGACTACCTGGCCTGACGACTCCTGGTTGTCCCTGACCTGCTGTCAGGTGCGGTAGAGAGCCAACTGACATTTACTCCTGAGGTGCTGACCTGTTGCATTCTCTACAACCACTGTGATTATTATTTGACCCTGCTGGTCATCTATGAACGTTTGAACATCTTGAAGAACGATCTAGCCTTAATGGCCATGTACTCTTACCCTCTCCACCAGCCACCACTCAGAGCCTAGTTCCTCTCTACACAGTACAGCCAGAAGAGGACTGGCCACCCCTCAGAGCCTAGTTCCTCTCTACCCAGTACAGCCAGAAGAGCACTGGTCACCCCTCAGAGCCTGGTCCCTCTCTACCCAGTACAGCCAGAAGAGCACTGGCCACCCCTCAGAGCCTGGTTCCTCTCTACCCAGTACAGCCAGAAGAGGACTGGCCACCCCTCAGAGCCTGGTCCCTCTCTACCCAGTACAGCCAGAAGAGGACTGGCCACCCCTCAGAGCCTGGTTCCTCTCTACCCAGTACAGCCAGAAGAGGACTGGCCACCCCTCAGAGCCTGGTCCCTCTCTACCCAGTACAGCCAGAAGAGCACTGGCCATCCCTCAGAGCCTGGTTCCTCTCTAGGTTTCTTCCTAGGTTCCTGCCTTTCTAGGGAGTTTTTCCTAGCCACCATGCTTCTACATCTGCATTGCTTGCTGTTTGGGGTTTTAGGCTGGGGTTCCGTATAAGAACTTTGTGACATCTGCTGATGTATAAAGGGCTTTATAAATAAATTTAATTTAATTGTTCTTATCCCCTGGCCTTATCTAAGCAGGTATTACTACGGTCTACAGTATGTAGGTCTTACCGTATAGATGATCTTGACCTCTTCTCCTATCACACTGGTGTGGTTGAAGATGCTGGGGTACTGCTCTCCCTCTTTCACTATGATGTGGTCCTCCTTCATATGCCTGTCACTGAGAGATAGAGGGATGATGGATGGAGAGATGAGGGATGAGACAGGAGATGGAAAAATGAGTAAGGAGATGGAAAGATGAGACAGGAGATGGAAAGATGAGAGGAGATGGAAAGATGAGACAGGATATGGAAAGATGAGACAGGAGATGGAAAGATGAGAGGAGATTGAAAGATGAGACAGGAGATGGAAAGATGAGAGGAGATGGAAAGATGAGACAGGATATGGAAAGATGAGACAGGAGATGGAAAGATGAGACACGATATGGAAAAATGAGAGGAGATGGAAAGATGAGACAGGATATGGAAAGATGAGAGGAGATGGAAAGATGAGACAGGATATGGAAAGATGAGAAGGGATATAGAAAGATGAGAGGAGATGGAAAGATGAGACAGGAGATGGAAAGATGAGAGGAGATGGAAAGATGAGACAGGATATGAAAAGATGAGACAGGAGATGGAAAGATGAGACAAGATATGGAAAGATGAGAGGAGATGGAAAGATGAGACAGGAGATGGAAAGATGAGAGGAGATGGAAAGATGAGACAGGATATGGAAAGATGAGACAGGAGATGGAAAGATGAGACAGGAGATGGAAAGATGAGAGGAGATGGAAAGATGAGACAGGATATGGAAAAATGAGAGGAGATGGAAAGATGAGACAGGATATGGAAAGATGAGAGGAGATGGAAAGACAAGACCGGATATGGAAAGATGAGACAGGATATAGAAAGATGAGAGGAGATGGAAAGATGAGACAGGAGATGGAAAGATGAGAGGAGATGGAAAGATGAGACAGGAGATGGAAAGATGAGACAGGAGATGGAAAGATGAGACAGGAGATGGAAAGATGAGACAGGATATGGAAAGATGAGACAGGAGATGGAAAGATGAGACAGGATATGGAAAGATGAGACAGGATATGGAAAGATGAGAGGAGATGGAAAGATGAGACAGGATATGGAAAGATGAGAGGAGATGGAAAGATCAGACAGGAGATGGAAAGATGGAGACAGGATATGGAAAGATGAGAAAGGAGATGGAAAGATGAGACAGGATATGGAAAGATGAGAGGAGATGGAAAGATCAGACAGGAGATGGAAAGATGAGAGGAGATGGAAAGATGAGACAGGATATGGAACGATGAGACAGGAGATGGAAAGATGAGACAGGAGATGGAAAGATGAGAGGAGATGGAAAGATGAGACAGGATATGGAAAGATGGAAAGATGGAAAGATGAGACAGACAGGATATGGAAAGATGAGAGGAGATGGAAAGATGAGACAGGAGATGGAAAGATGAGACAGGAGATGGAAAGATGAGACAGGATATGGAAAGATGAGAGGAGATGGAAAGATCAGACAGGAGATGGAAAGATGGATGGAAAGATGAGACAGGAGATGGAAAGATGAGACAGGATATGGAAAGATGAGACAGGAGATGGAAAGATGAGACAGGAGATGGAAAGATGAGAGGAGATGGAAAGATGAGACAGGAGATGGAAAGATGAGAGGGAGATGGAAAGATGAGACAGGATATGGAAAGATGAGACAGGAGATGGAAAGATGAGACAGGATATGGAAAGATGAGAGGAGATGGAAAGATGAGACAGGATATGGAAAGATGAGAGGAGATGGAAAGATGAGAGGAGATGGAAAGATGAGACAGGATATGGAAAGATGAGACAGGAGATGGAAAGATGAGACAGGAGATGGAAAGATGAGACAGGATATGGAAAGATGAGACAGGAGATGGAAAGATGAGAGGAGATGGAAAGATGAGACAGGAGATGGAAAGATGAGACAGGAGATGGAAAGATGAGAGGAGATGGAAAGATGAGACAGGATATGGAAAGATGAGACAGGATATGGAAAGATGAGACAGGATATGGAAAGATGAGACAGGAGATGGAAAGATGAGAGGAGATGGAAAGATGAGACAGGAGATGGAAAGATGAGACAGGAGATGGAAAGATGAGACAGGATATGGAAAGATGAGAGGAGATGGAAAGATCAGACAGGAGATGGAAAGATGAGAGGAGATGGAAAGATGAGACAGGATATGGAAAGATGAGACAGGAGATGGAAAGATGAGACAGGAGATGGAAAGATGAGACAGGATATGGAAAGATGAGACAGGATATGGACAGATGAGAGGAGATGGAAAGATCAGACAGGAGATGGAAAGATGAGAGGAGATGGAAAGATGAGACAGGATATGGAAAGATGAGACAGGAGATGGAAAGATGAGACAGGATATGGAAAGATGAGACAGGATATGGAAAGATGAGAGGAGATGGAAAGATGAGACAGGAGATGGAAAGATGAGACAGGAGATGGAAAGATGAGACAGGATATGGAAAGATGAGACAGGAGATGGAAAGATGAGACAGGAGATGGAAAGATGAGACAGGAGATGAAAAGATGAGACAGGATATGGAAAGATGAGACAGGAGATGGAAAGATGAGAGGAGATGGAAAGATAAGACAGGAGATGGAAAGATTAGACAGGATATGGAAAGATGACAGGATATGGAAAGATGAGAGGATATGGAAAGATGAGACAGGATATGGAAAGATGAGAGGAGATGGAAAGATGAGAGGAGGTGGAAAGATGAGACAGGAGATGGAAAGATGAGACAGGAGATGGAAAGATGGAAAGGAGATGGAAAGATGAGACAGGATATGGAAAGATGAGACAGGAGATGGAAAGATGAGACAGGAGATGGAAAGATGAGACAGGAGATGGAAAGATGAGACAGGAGATGGAAAGATGAGACAGGATATGGAAAGATGAGACAGGATATGGAAAGATGAGAGAGGAATGGAAAGATGAGACAGGAGATGGAAAGATGAGACAGGAGATGGAAAGATGAGACAGGAGATGGAAAGATGAGACAGGAGATGGAAAGATGAGACAGGAGATGGAAAGATGAGACAGGAAAGATATGGAAAGATGAGAAAGATGAGACATATAGGATGGAAAGATGAGACAGGATATGGAAAGATGAGAGGAGATGGAAAGATGAGACAGGAGATGGAAAGATGAGAGGAGATGGAAAGATGAGACAGGATATGGAAAAATGAGAGGAGATGGAAAGATGAGACAGGATATGGAAAGATGAGAGGAGATGGAAATACGAGACAGGAGATGGAAAGATGAGAGGAGATGGAAATATGAGACAGGAGATGGAAAGATGAGACAGGATATGGAAAGATGAGACAGGAGATGGAACGATGAGACAGGATATGGAAAGATGAGACAGGAGATGGAAAGATGAGAGGAGATGGAAAGATGAGACAGGATATGGAAAAATGAGAGGAGATGGAAAGATGAGACAGGATATGGAAAGATGAGAGGAGATTGAAATACGAGACAGGATATGGAAAGATGAGACAGGATATAGAAAGATGAGAGGAGATGGAAAGATGAGAGGAGATGGAAAGATGAGACAGGAGATGGAAAGATGAGACAGGAGATGGAAAGATGAGACAAGATATGGAAAGATGAGAGGAGTTGGAAAGATGAGACAGGAGATGGAAAGATGAGAGGAGATGGAAAGATGAGACAGGATATGGAAAGATGAGACAGGAGATGGAAAGATGAGACAGGAGATGGAAAGATGAGAGGAGATGGAAAGATGAGAGAGGATATGGAAAAATGAGAGGAGATGGAAAGATGAGACAGGATATGGAAAGATGAGAGGAGATGGAAAGTTTAGACAGGATATGGAAAGATGAGACAGGATATAGAAAGATGAGAGGAGATGGAAAGATGAGAGGAGATGGAAAGATGAGACAGGAGATGGAAAGATTAGACAGGAGATGGAAAGATGAGACAGGAGATGGAAAGATGAGACAGGATATGGAAAGATGAGACAGGAGATGGAAAAATGAGACAGGATATGGAAAGATGAGACAGGATATGGAAAGATGAGAGGAGATGGAAAGATGAGACAGGATATGGAAAGATGAGAGGAGATGGAAAGATCAGACAAGAGATGGAAAGACGAGACAGGATATGGAAAGATGAGACAGGAGATGGAAAGATGAGACAGGATATGGAAAGATGAGACAGGATATGGAAAGATGAGACAGGAGATGGAAAGATGAGACAGGACATGGAAAGATGAGAGGAGATGGAAAGATGAGACAGGATATGGAAAGATGAGACAGGAGATGGAAAGATGAGACAGGATATGGAAAGATGAGACAGGATATGGAAAGATGAGAGGAGATGGAAAGATGAGACAGGATATGGAAAGATGAGAGGAGATGGAAAGATCAGACAGGATATGGAAAGATGAGACAGGAGATGGAAAGATGAGACAGGATATGGAAAGATGAGACAAGATATGGAAAGATGAGACAGGATATGGAAAGATGAGACAGGAGATGGAAAGATGAGAGGAGATGGAAAGATGAGACAGGATATGGAAAGATGAGACAGGACATGGAAAGATGAGACAGGATATGGAAAGATGAGACAGGAGATGGAAAGATGAGACCGAATATGGAAAGATGAGACAGGATATGGAAAGATCAGACAGGAGATGGAAAGATGAGACCGAATATGGAAAGATGAGAAAGGATATGGAAATATGAGACAGGAGATGGAAAGATGAGACAGGAGATGGAAAGATGAGACAGGAGATGGAAAGATGAGACAGGATATGGAAAGATGAGACAGGAGATGGAAAGATGAGAGGAGATGGAAAGATGAGACAGGAGATGGAAAGATGAGAGGAGATGGAAAGATGAGACAAATAGATGAGAAAGGAGATGGAAATATGAGTCAAATAGATGAGAAAGGAGATGGAAATATGAGACAGGAGATGGAAAGATGAGAGGAGATGGAAAGATGAGACAGGAGATGGAAAGATGAGGCAGGAGATGGAAAGATGAGTTAGGAGATGGAAAGATGAGACAGGATATGGAAAGATGAGACAGGAGATGGAAAGATGAGAGGAGATGGAAAGATGAGACAGGAGATGGAAAGATGAGACAGGAGATGGAAAGATGAGAGGAGATGGAAAGATGAGACAGGATATGGAAAGATGAGACAAGATATGGAAAGATGAGACAGGATATGGAAAGATGAGACAGGAGATGGAAAGATGAGAGGAGATGGAAAGATGAGACAGGATATGGAAAGATGAGACAGGACATGGAAAGATGAGACAGGAGATGGAAAGATGGGAGGAGATGGAAAGATGAGACAGGATATGGAAAGATGAGAGGAGATGGAAAGATCAGACAGGAGATGGAAAGATGAGACAGGATATGGAAAGATGAGACAGGATATGGAAAGATGAGACAGGAGATGGAAAGATGAGAGAGGATATGGAAAGATGAGACGGGATATGGAAAGATGAGACGGGATATGGAAAGATGAGACAGGATATGGAAAGATGAGACAGGATATGGAAAGATGACAGGATATAGAAAGATGAGAGGAGATGGAAAGATGAGACAGGATATGGAAAGATGAGAGGAGATGGAAAGTTGAGAGGATATGGAAAGATGAGACAGGATATGGAAAGATGAGACAGGAGATGGAAAGATGAGACAGGATATGGAAAGATGAGACAGGAGATGGAAAAATGAGACAGGAGATGGAAAGATGAGACAGGAGATGGAAAGATGAGAGGAGATGGAAAGATGAGACAGGATATGGAAATATGAGAGGAGATGGAAAGATGAGACAGGATATGGAAAGATGAGAGGAGATGGAAAGATGAGACAGGAGATGGAAAGATGAGAGGAGATGGAAAGATGAGACAGGATATGGAAAGATGAGACAGGAGATGGAAAGATGAGACAGGATATGGAAATATGAGACAGGATATGGAAAGATGAGACAGGAGATGGAAAGATGAGACGGGAGATGGAAAGATGAGAGGAGATGGAAAGATGAGACAGGAGATGGAAAGATGAGACAGAAGATGGAAAGATGAGACAGGATATGGAAAGATGAGACAGGAGATGGAAAGATGAGAGGAGATGGAAAGATGAGACAGAAGATGGAAAGATGAGACAGGATATGGAAAGATGAGACAGGAGATGGAAAGATGAGACAGAATATGGAAAGATGAGACAGGATATGGAAAGATGAGACAGGAGATGGAAAGATGAGACAGGAGATGGAAAGATGAGACAGGAGATGGAAAGATGAGACAGAATATGGAAAGATGAGACAGGATATGGAAAGATGAGACAGGATATGGAAAGATGAGACAGGAGATGGAAAGATGAGAAAGGAGATGGAAAGATTTGAAAAAAGGTCATACTCTGATACTGTACCTGTATTTTTTATGGAACTAAAAATGTCCTGTACGGGTTGTAGATGCTGCTGTCTGTACTCACGCAGTGAATCTGAGTCCAGCCTCGTACTTCACAGGGATGGAGATTCTCACAGAGTTGTCATGGAGGGTGGTCTTCAATTCCTCACTGTCACTGTAGAAATGAGAAAAGTCATTGCATTAGAATTTTGACTTTTCAATATTTCTTCTTTGCTCACTCATTTAGCATGGAACTCGGGACTCCCTGGAAAACACTAGCCATTGTTACTGTGTGGACTATCCTGGCTAAATAAATCAAATGAATGAACACCATGGCTTACTGTACCTGGTTGCAGTTACGTTGATCTGAATCTCTTTCCAGACGTGTGCAGGGTTGACTTCAAACAGGATCTCAAACACCTCCTGGAGGGAGAACAAGCAAAACCGATCAGTGGCCTATTCATCACAAAATGAAACATGAAGTACATAGTGAGTCTTATGGTACGAGGATAGATACGTGTGATTGCAAGAATTGTCTTACCTCTACATTGCTTTTGAGGAATGGATATCCCACAGCACACTCAACTTTGGTATTATTCAGACTGCAGACTTTGTCATTGGCCTGCAGAGTAAACGGTTGAAATCACATATAATGTCAATGTTAAAACTCATACTGACGTACTGATTACCAACATCCAAGAAATCAATGTAAATCAAAGCTTCACAACAGCTCTACAAACATAGAGAAGGATCTCACCTTGACTTTGACGTAGTTTATGTTTTCAGTAAAGCTGAGCATGACTTTGGTATTGTAGGCATTGTCTTGACTGTTTCTAATGGTAATGAGCACATGGAACTTTTCCTTGTTGGCTTTGATCACAAGACTGGAAAGAATAGGAAAGTTATTACTGTAGCAGGGCAGGTTTTACTGTAATTCTACTACTGTTGAAGAGCAGATTTTACTGTAATGTTATTACTGTAGCAGGGCAGATTTTACAGTAATATTATTACTGCTCCAGGGCAGATTTTAATGTAATGTTATTACTATGCCAGGGCAGATGTTACTGTAATGTTATTACCGTAGCAGGGCAGATTTTACTGTAATGTTATTACTGTAGCAGGGCAGATTTTACTGTAATGCTGTGACACTTCATCTGGACCAACACAAGAGGGCGCTAAAGTACAATAAAAGGGCAACAGACCTATCAATGAACTACCACGCAACTGCCATAAAATCATGACAGTTAGATGGATTGAAAGAATACAATCTTTGTGACAATACCTTTGTATACTTGGCACAGCCTTCAGGGATAGGTCAGCTATGCACTTGTCATCGCTCCCACAGTCCACCAAAGGAATCTGAATGACGTGTGCATGGTTACAAGCAGTATGGAATAGACCATGTACAAGACAGTTCTTTCAATGAAGCAGTCGAAAACTGCTTGCATGTACCTGCAAGTACATATTACTTCAATTACCTCAACACCGGTGCCCTAGCACATTCACTCTGTACCAGTACCTCCTGTATATAGCCTCGCTACTGTTATTTACTGCTGCTCTTTAATTATTGTTATTCTTATCTCTTACTTTCTTTAAGGTATTTTCTTAAAACTGTGTTATCATCCTGTTATACCACTGTGTTAACATCCTGTTCTACCACAGTGTTAACATCCTGTTCTACCACGGTGTTAACATCCTGTTTTACCACAGTGTTAACATCCTGTTCTACCACAGTGTTAAGATCCTGTTCTACCACAGTGTTAACATCCTGTTCTACCACGGTGTTAACATCCTGTTCTACCACGGTGTTAACATCCTGTTCTACCACGGTGTTAAAATCCTGTTCTACCACAGTGTTAACATCCTGTTCTACCACAGTGTTAACATCCTGTTCTACCACAGTGTTAACATCCTGTTCTACCACGGTGTTAACATCCTGTTCTACCACTGTGTTAACATCCTGTTCTACCACAGTGTTAACATCCTGTTCTACCACAGTGTTAACATCCTGTTCTACCACAGTGTTAACATCCTGTTCTACCACAGTGTTAACATTCTGTTCTACCACGGTGTTAACATCCTGTTCTACCACAGTGTTAACATCCTGTTCTACCACAGTGTTAACATTCTGTTCTACCACAGTGTTAACATCCTGTTCTACCACAGTGTTAACATCCTGTTCTACCACAGTGTTAACATCCGGTTCTACCACAGTGTTAACATCCTGTTCTACCACAGTGTTAACATCCGGTTCTACCACAGTGTTAACATCCTGTTCTACCACAGTGTTAACATCCTGTTCTACCACAGTGTTAACATCCTTTTCTACCACAGTGTTAACATCCTGTTCTACCACAGTGTTAACATCCTGTTCTACCACAGTGTTAACATCCTGTTCTACCACAGTGTTAACATCCGGTTCTACCACAGTGTTAACATCCTGTTCTACCACAGTGTTAACATCCTGTTCTACCACAGTGTTAACATCCTGTTCTACCACAGTGTTAACATCCTGTTCTACCACGGTGTTAACATCCTGTTCTACCACGGTGTTAACATCCTGTTCTACCACTGTGTTAACATCCTGTTCTACCACGGTGTTAACATCCTGTTCTACCACAGTGTTAACATCCTGTTCTACCACAGTGTTAACATCCTGTTCTACCACAGTGTTAACATTCTGTTCTACCACGGTGTTAACATCCTGTTCTACCACAGAGTTAACATCCTATTCTACCACAGTGTTAACATCCTTTTCTACCACAGTGTTAACATCCTGTTCTACCACAGTGTTAACATCCTGTTCTACCACAGTGTTAACATCCTGTTCTACCACAGTGTTAACATCCGGTTCTACCACAGTGTTAACATCCTGTTCTACCACAATGTTAACATCCTGTTCTACCACAGTGTTAACATCCGGTTCTACCACAGTGTTAACATCCTGTTCTACCACAGTGTTAACATCCTGTTCTACCACAGTGTTAACATCCGGTTCTACCACAGTGTTAACATCCGGTTCTACCACAGTGTTAACATCCTGTTCTACCACAGTGTTAACATCCTGTTCTACCACAGTGTTAACATCCTGTTCTATCACAGTGTTAACATCCTGTTCTATCACAGTGTTAACATCCAGCCACATGTTTTGTCTCCCTCTGTCCCTCTGCCAAACAACTCATTAAAACTATGTGTGTGGGAGCTGCACCATTGGAACTGGATAACAGTCTGTCAGTGTTTTAGAGCCTCTGATAGGAACTAGTGATGGATGGAGGACAGCCGTTGGAGAGAATATTTACCCTCTACAGCACTGGAAGGAGCCAGACTGTATGAGTGTGTAAAGTACTGATTACTGACTCTGCTCACACAGCGCATATTCACTGTTGCAATATATGATAGCTGAGGTCTAAAGTAAGGTAAGAAAATCAGATGTGTGCATGCACACACGTATTGTTAGCCAAGTAGGGCCTGTAGTGGCTAAAGAGGGAAGCAAGCCAAGGTATACAAAATTCATGGAAAGCCAAACGTTACTGGTGTGTGTGTGTGTGTGCTTGTGTGTTAAATCTGCCACATTGTGGTTCATTTTACCGTTTTGTTGAGTGACGTTGGTAAGTCTCCATCCAGGACGGGGCCTGTGTCCTCAGCCAGACCAAACTCGAGGGAGACCATGATGGGGTCTCTGAAGTCCAGATTAGCCTGAGGAGATCATATCATTATATGAACAGTGTATCTACTGCACACTCTTAGCTGTACTTAGACAAGCTTTTTCTAACAGACAGAGTACTGTATCGTTTTTTTAAAAGCATTTTTATCAAACGTTAGTATTTCTCATCTTATGTACCAGTGGAGGCTCCTCAGAGGAGGAAGGGGAGGACCATCTTCCTCAGTGAATTTAATAAAAATAAAAATTGTAAAACATTAAAAAAGTTATCCTTTTAGATTAAACTACACAAAATATAATCATATCACCAAATAACTGATTAAAACACACTGTTTCGCATTGAAGGTCTGCCGTAGCCTCAACAGCACTCTGTAGGGTAGCACCATGGTGTACCCGGATGACAGCTAGTTTCCATCCTCCTCTGGGTACATTGACTTCAATACAAAACCTAGGAGGCTAATGGTTCTCACACCCTTCCATAGACTTACACAGTAATTACGACAACTTCCGGAGGATGTGTTCCAGCCAATCAGAGCTCTTGCAGCATGAACTGACATGTTGTCCACCCAATCAAAGGATCAGAGAATTAATCTAGTACTGAAAGCATAAGATACAGCTAGCTGGCACTGCAGTGTATGAAATGTGATGAGTAGATGGCTCAAAGAGAGAGAGAGACAATAGTCAAACACTTTTGAACAAATTCATTTCTTCAAACATGAAGGCGAAGCAAGAGAGAAATAGAGAGAGTTTTCGTCATTATTTTTCACTTTCAGTTTCATTTACAGTACTTAGCTGTATCAAACAGGCCTGGATAGGACTGCCTATTACGCCTCTCACATATTGTGCTCTTATGGTGTAAATGTTCAGAGAATTATTGTGGAAAGGTAGAGATAGGACTACAACAGAAAAGAGTAACGTTCATCTTGAAAAGTTCGAGAAAGGCTAATCCTGCAAGGGTGATGTGATCTGATATATATATTATTCCCATTCCAAATGAGTTCCTTGTCCCGTGTCAAAGATTTAACATTCAATTAGTTTAGCCTACTGAAACACCCTGCTCAAACAGGGTGATGCTATGTTAGCTAGCTGGCTATGACTTTCCAACACAACACTGGAAGTCTTCCAAGTCAAGGTAATCTTTTGGTATTACTAATTTATGGCCACCAGGGCCCACCGGTGTAACTGCTTACTGACTGTACACTAAAGTTATTGCATGATTGTAGCAAGTTTACTAACACGTTAGTTCTTTTAGATATACTGGCTATGACTTTACTTCAGCTTGATCAGGGGTGTATTCATTCCGCCAATTCTGATGAAAAACGTTTCTTGAACTGAAGCAAACGGAACAAAGCGTGGATAAACATACCTAAATTTGTCCAATAGAAACTCTTGTTTGCAACTGTTGGACTAATATTTACAACCTATATCAGCTAGATGCGGGCAAGAGTGTGCAAAGCGCTATTGAATGACAATGTCTGTCACCTCAAATTTGTCTCTCGACCTGTGTGCACCTACGTCGTAAACTTTCGTTCATAGGATAGGTTGTAGCAACCTCATGATGGGTATAGGGAAAATTGAGTATCATGTAGCAGCCTAAACGTATCACTGTTACATTGAACTGGGGAAATGAAAAATGAATGACAGTCATCCAATATGTTGTCAAAGAAATAAGGCTATGCTCATGAAAAATGTTCTGTCCTCCCTCATCTTAAACGGCACTTACCGCAACTGTTATGTACTGTAGGCTTCTGTATGCCGTGTCGCGAAATGTTTGTGTTCCTAGCTCCAACAGTGCAGCAGTTTTTAACAATACACAACGATACACATGTACAGTTGAAGTCGGAAGTTTACATACACAAATACATTTATACTCTGTTTTTCACAATTCCTGACATTTAATCCTAGTAAAAATTCCCTGTCTTAGGTCAGTTAGGATCACTACTTTATTTTAAGAATGTGAACTGTCAGAATAATAGTAGAGAGAATGATTTATTTAAACTTTTATTTATTTCATCACATTCCCAGTGAGTCAGAAGTTTACATACACCCAACTAGTATTTGGAAGCATTGCATTTAAATTGTTTAACTTGCGTCAAACGTTTCGGGGAGCCTTCCACAAGCTTCCCACAATAAGTTGGGTGAATTTTGGCCCATTCCATCTGACAGAGCTGGTGTAACTGAGTCAGGTTTGTAGGCCTCCTTGCTCGCACACTCCTTTTCAGTTCTGCCCAAAACTTTCAGTTCTGCCCACAAGGATTGAGGTCAGTGCTTTGTGATGGCCACTCCAATGTCCTTAAGCCATTTTGCCACAACTTTGGAAGTATGCTTGGGGTCATTGTCCATTTGGAAGACCCATTTGCGACCAAGCTTTAACTGATGTCTTGAGATATTGCTTCAGTATATTCACATAATTTTCCTTCCTCAGGATGCCATTTATTTTGTGAAATGCACCAGACCCTTCTGCAGCAAATCACCCCCCACAAAATGATGCTGCCACCCCCGTGCATCACGGTTGGGATGGTGTTCTTCGGCTTGCAAGCTTCCGAACATAATGATGGTCATTATGGCCAAACAGTTCTATTTTTGTTTCATCAGACAAGAGGACATTTCTCCAAAAAGTACTATATTTGTCCACATGTGCAGTTGCAAACCATAGTCTGGCTTTTTTTATCAAGATTTTGGAGCACTAGCTTCTTCCTTGCTGAGTGGCCTTTCAGGTTATGTCGATGTAGGACTCATTTTACTGTGGATATTGATACTTTGTACCCGTTTCCTCCAGCATCTTCACAAGGTCCTTTGCTGTTGTTCTGGGATTGATTTGCACTTTTCGCACCAAAGTACGTTCATCTCTAGGAGACAGACCGCGTCTTCTTCCTGAGCGGTATGACGGCTGCGTGGTCCCATGGTGTTTATACATGCGTACTATTGTTTGTACAGATGAACGTGGTACCTTCAGGATAAAGGATGAACCAGACTTGTGGGGGTCTACAATTTTTGGGGGCTGAATTCTTTTGATTTTCCTATGATGTCAAGCAAAGAGGCACTGAGTTTGAAGGTCGACCTTGAAATACATCCACAGCTACACCTCCAATTGACTCAAATTATGTCAATTGGCGTATCAGAAGCTTCTAAAGCCATGACATAATTTTCTGGAATTTTCCAAGCTGTTTAAAGGGACAGTCAACTTAGTGTATGTAAACTTCTGACCCACTGGAATTGCGATACAGTGAATTATAAGTGAAATAATCTGTCTGTAAACAATTGTTGTAAAAATGACTTGTGTCATGCACAAAGTAGATGTCCTAACTTGCCAAAAACTATAGTTTGTTACAAGAAATTTGTGGAGTGGTTGAAAAACGAGTTTTAATGACTCCATCCTAAGTGTATGTAAACTTCTGACTTCAACTGTATATACACCCGTACTGTTATCAGTAGTCCCTCTGGATTATGAGGGCTGCATGTCAGTTAGTTCTCCTCCCGGGAGGACAATGTGGGTTATGTGTGTCCCTATCAGACAGCAGAAAGCATCTATGTTCCAGTTGGGATGGACAGCATGTGATCTGTCTGGCCACATGGTGTACCAGATCACTAGGGGATATCGCCACTGGAATGCATTGTGAATGCACCCCCCCAACCGTACACCATCTCTCTCTCTCTCTCTCTCTACTCCTCTATTTTGTTTCTCTTTCCAACTACTCTCCTCTCTTCACCCCCCTCTCTCTGGGGTGGTTAACCAGTCCTCTCTCTCTCTCTCTCTCTCTCTCTCTCTCTCTCTCTCTCTCTCTCTCTCCCTATCTCAGAGGTACTGGGGGTGGTTAACAAGTCCCCCTCTCTCTCTCTCTCTCTCCCTCCCTTTATAAGAAGTACTGGGGGTGGTTAACCAGTCATTGTCGTGCATTCTCTCTGGTTCTGGTTCCCATTACAGTCAAAGTCTTCTGTTTTATTATACCTCTGTTCTTTTCATCTGCATCCTCAATAAAACCTTATATTGTACTTCTATTTGCTACAAAACAATCAATGTAATGTGAATCGATTTCTAGGCCTCTTTTAAGCCGAATACTTGTATCTACAGTAATGGGCCTTTTGGGAAAGGGGTTGTTTTATTGGAGATGCTTTTCCTTTGATCAAGGGAAGGAGATCTGTCTCCACTTTCATGTTAAGAGCTTTCCTACCATGAATCAATACCAGAGCAACTTGGCCTCCTACTGTACGTCCATCCAATACATTCACTGGCCAGTCTACTGAGATACTATTTAGCCTGGTCCCAGGCTTTATGCTGTCTTGCCTATCAACTCCTATGGTCATTGTCATGCCAAACATAAGAGTTGGCTATACAGCACAAACCAATCTGGGGCCAGGCTTTCTCTGATGCAATCATAATGAAAATGAAACCCATATCCCCTCTCCGGTTCAAACTCTGGGGCCAGTAACACTTTCAACTGTGTTCTACTAGTATGTAAGAGACAGAGTTTTTCTATGGGGGAGTTCTCTCGCTCGCTCTCTCTCTCTTTCTCTCTGCCTCTCTCTGCCTCTCTCTGCCTCTCTCTGCCTCTCTATGCTTCTCATGTCTCTCTCTCTCGCTCTCTTTCTTCCTCTCTCTCGCCGCCCCCTCTCTATCTCACCCTCCTCTCTTCCTCTCTCCATGTTGACCAGGCTGATTGAGGAATGATTTACTTGCCTTCATGGCAAAGGAATGTTCCAGACACAGAGCATCTATGATGTTGGCGGTGACCTGGACCTTCCTCTCACTCTTCTCGTCAGGGTTGACAAACGCTGCCCTCGACTTTGCCCTCAGAGAGTCCAGAGTCAGGTTGTACTTAATGGCTGAAACACAACAAACACCAAATCTGGTAAGTTTCCCATAATTCCCAGGTTTTCCAGAAATCCTGGAGAAAAGACTGTCTGGTTTACAGTTGATATTTTACTCCTTTAGTAGATGCTCTTATCCAGAGTCAGTTACAATCATTGCATTTAATTGAAGTGTTTACACTGTAAACATTCAAACATACTGGAAGTGTGTTTATCAGACTCTCACCTGTGCCCAAGTTAGTGTGGTCCTTCTCAGACTTGACACTGTAGCTAAAGCAGACCCTGGTCTTCACACACACGGTGGCTCTCTCACCCAGCACACAGTCTTCAGAGGGCTGCTGTAGGTTGATCTTGTTTGGGTCAAAGGTCATGTTGGCATAAAGCTCAGCAACATCCTTGGACCTGGATGACAAACAACAGAAATTCAGAAACTTGTACCTGGCATATGAAACTGTTACAATAATCAATGAACTGTGAATGAAAAAAAAAAAAAATGTATCTACAAAAATATAAAGAGGAGAAGCCAAAATGGTATAGCTATAGTTCTTCACACAGTAAACCTCAAAATCGAATTAAAAGCACCTTATTAATTTATAATGTAAAGATGTGTGCAAGCCCTCTATAAACCATGTCGACGGCCATGGCGGCTCTACAATAGGATCCATAGCCAAGTTATACAGTGCATTCGGAAAGTATTCAGACCCCTTGAATTGATCCATATTTTGTTACATTACAGCCTTATTCTAAAATGGATTAAATCAAGAGCCCAGGAGGAAGGGCTGCCAAATCATGTTTTAAGAGCTTTGCCTCCTGGGAGTTGGAGTTTTTCCACATAGCCCTGGTCGGCCTTGGTCAGCTAGGCCTGTTCCAACTGAAACTGAGTAGGCGGATCCCTGGCTGGGGTCCCTGTGGTATGAAATGTTGGCTCAACTCCAGAAGAGAAGAGAAAGAGAGGACAGGACAGTACAGGCTCCATGAGAGAAGAGGAGGAACAGGGGTTTGAACAAGGAGAGGAAGGTGTTGTTGGTTCAAATCCTGAAAGGGACACAGCTGTATAAACCAAAGTGAGAGTCTTTGATAGATGCGATAATGTTATAATAATACAGTTTTGTGAGATGATATTTGAGGTTACTGCTAATACTAATAGTTGAAGTGGAGTGTGTGTGTGTGTGCGTGAATGTGTGTGTGGGTGCATGCGTGTGTTTGATACTGAACGCTGAGGCACTAAACACTCACCAGAACAGAGAAGCCCCTCCCAGCCCTCCGATGGTAATGTCTATAATTCCGTCTCCGTTCAGATCCATGACTCCGTGGATCGACTGGCCAAAGAACTTAGTCTTCACCCCGTCTCCAGGGCCTGGGATACGCTGAAACCACACCAGCACACACATTCAGAAGGCTAACATTAACGACTCTCACTTTTACTGTATACTCTTAATACTGTAATATTGTAATCTTACTGTAATTTACTGTAATATTACTGTAATCTTACTGTAGAATAGTCAGAGAACACATGGTCTTGTCTTTCTTTACCTGCACATATTTTTCCTTGATGGTCTTCTTGGCTCCATGGTAGACGTAGACTGCCCCTTTGTGGTCGTTCTCCAGTGGCGCCCCGATAGCCACGTCCCGGTTCCCGTCCAGGTCTAGGTCACTGACCTCTGCGATGGCGGTGCCGAAGCGGGCGCCACACGGGCCGTTGGTATTGACGATGGTGCAACCGTTGGAGTGGGCCGAGGTACAACACGTCTGGTTGTCTGGCTTCAGCGTGGTCTGGTGCTCAAATAGGCCCTTCTAGGTAGGAAGGGAGGGAGATGGAGAGACAGAGAGGGGGGGATAGAGATGTTGAGTAACAGATAGATAGTTACATTAATTATATGACTGTTTGAATATTATTTACTACCTGTCCCAGACCTGCTGTTTTCAACTGTCTAGAGACAGCAGGAGCGGTAGAGATACTCTCAATGATCAGCTATGAAAAGCCAACTAACATTTACTCCTGAGGTGCTGACCTGTTGCACCCTCGACAACTACTGTGATTATTATTATTTGACCCTGCTGGTCATCTATGAACATTTGAACATCTTGGCCATGTACTGTTGTAATCTCCACCCGGCACAGCCAGAAGTGGACTGGCCACCCCTCATAGCCTTGTTCCTCTCTAGGTTTCTTCCTAGGTTTTGACCTTTCTAGGGAGTTTTTCCTAGCCACCGTGCTTCTACACCTGCATTGCTTGCTGTTTGGGGTTTTAGGCTGGGTTTCTGTACAGTACTTTGAGTTATCAGCTGATGTAAGAAGGGCTTTATAAATACATTTGACTGATTGATTGATTGATGAATCAGGTCAACTACACACACAGTACACCACACACCTCATTGAGTTTGTAGACGTACACCTGTCCCTGTTCCTCCCTCTCTGGGCCCATGAACATAGGAGCTCCCACCAGCAGGATGTCTGTGTAGGAGTCCTGGTCAACATCCACCGTCTGGAGCACGCTGCCAAAGTAGGAGCCAATCTACAGGAGATAAACAGAGGTCAAAGTAGGAGGCAATCTACAGGAGATAAACAGAGGTCAAAGTAGGAGACAATCTACAGGAGGTAAACAGAGGTCAAAGTAGGAGACAATCTACAGGAGGTAAACAGAGGTCAAAGTAGGAGCCAATCTACAGGAGACAGAATGAGGTCAAAGTAGGAGACAATCTACAGGACATAAACAGAGGTCAAAGTCAAATCAAATCAAATCAAATTTTATTTGTCACATACACATGGTTAGCAGATGTTAATGCGAGTGTAGCAAAATGCTTGTAGGAGCCAATCTACAGGAGACAGACGGAGGTCAAAGTAGAAGACAATCTACAGGAGACAGACAAAGGTCAAAGTAGGAGACAATCTACAGGACATAAACAAGAGGTCAAAGTAGGAGACAATCTACAGGAGATAAACAGAGGTCAAAGTAGGAGACAATCTACAGGACATAAACAGAGGTCAAAGTAGGAGACAATCGACAGGAGACAGAACAAGGTCAAAGTAGGAGACAATCTACAGGACATAAACAGAGGTCAAAGTAGGAGCCAATCTACAGGAGACAGACGGAGGTCAAAGTAGGAGATAATCTACAGGAGATAGACAAAGGTCAAATTAGGAGACAATCTACAGGACATAAACAGAGGTCAAAGTAGGAGCCAATCTACAGGAGACAGACGGAGGTCAAAGTAGGAGACAATCTACAGGACATAAACAAGAGGTCAAAGTAGGAGACAATCTACAGGACATAAACAGAGGTCAAAGTAGGAGACAATCTACAGGAGGTAAACAGAGGTCAAAGTAGGAGACAATCTACAGGAGGTAAACAGAGGTCAAAGTAGGTGACAATCTACAGGACATAAACAGAGGTCAAAGTAGGAGACAATCTACAGGACATAAACAGAGGTCAAAGTAGGAGACAATCTACAGGAGACAGACGGAGGTCAAAGTAGGAGACAATCTACAGGAGGTAAACAGAGGTCAAAGTAGGAGACAATCTACAGGACATAAACAGAGGTCAAAGTAGGAGACAATCTACAGGACATAAACAGAGGTCAAAGTAGGAGACAATCTACAGGAGACAGACGGAGGTCAAAGTAGGAGACAATCTACAGGACATAAACAAGAGGTCAAAGTAGGAGACAATCTACAGGAGATAAACAGAGGTCAAAGTAGGAGACAATCTACAGGACATAAACAGAGGTCAAAGTAGGAGACAATCTACAGGAGACAGAACAAGGTCAAATTAGGAGACAATCTACAGGACATAAACAGAGGTCAAAGTAGGAGACAATCTACAGGAGACAGACGGAGGTCAAAGTAGGAGACAATCTACAGGAGACAGAACGAGGTCAAAGTAGTAGACAATCTACAGGACATAAACAGAGGTCAAAGTAGGAGACAATCTACAGGAGACAGACGGAGGTCAAAGTAGGAGACAATCTACAGGAGATAAAGAGAGGTCAAAGTAGGAGAAAATCTACAGGAGATAAACAGAGGTCAAAGTAGGAGACAATCTACAGGAGACAGACGGAGGTCAAAGTAGGAGAAAATCTACAGGAGATAAACAGAGGTCAAAGTAGGAGACAATCTACAGGAGACAGACGGAGGTCACACTACGTTATAATCTCTCAGCCTGAAATAGAAACGTGGCAGGAGCTCATGCTTTAATTTAATGAAGCAATAATGTCAGAGGGGATGTGGTATATGGTATATACACTGAGTGTACAAAACATTAAGAACACCTGCTCTTTCCATAAACCAGGTGCAACTCAATATTAGGAAGGTGTTCCTAATGTTTGGTATACTCAGTGTGTATACGATGCAACGTGGAGTCAATCAAATGTATTTATAAAGCCCTTTTTACATCAGCCAATGTCTATACAGTGCTATACAGAGACCCAGCCTAAAACCCCGAACAGGAAGCAATGCAGATGTAGAAGAACGGAGGCTTGGAAAAACTCCCAAGAAAGGCCGGAACCTAAGAGGAAACCAGGCTCTGAGGGGTGGCCGGTCCTCTTCTGGAGTGCCTGGACACAGCCCTTAGCCATGGTATATTGTCTCATATACCACAGCTTTAAGCCACTCAGCATCCAGGGCATGAACAACCCAGTTTATAATATAACTAGGCAAGTCAGTTAAGTTCATTCTTATTTACAATGACCCCAGTCAAACCTGGACAACACTGGGCCAATTGTGCACTGCTCTATGGGACTCCAAATCACAGCCAGATGTGATACAACCTAGATTTGAAACAGGGACTATAGTGACACCTCTTGCACTGAGATACAGTGCCTTAGACCACTGCACCACTCAGGAGCCCACTATGATCTTAACCTCTACTGAATCTCAAACTAAAGTATAAACACGGTATGAGCTCATGCCTTGACATCAGGGACCTAATCTGAATTTTATGCTCAAATATAATTAGGGACCTAATTGCAGTATTTCAGTGCATTTCTATCTAATGTATAAGAATTATGTCCTCAACCAGTTTGTGTCGCGTTGTTTACAGAATGTATAGTCTCTTCCCACACTGCGGTGTCTAACCTTAACCCATGAGTTTGGCAAAGCAACCTACATAATGTAAAGATGTGTATTATGATGATGGTGGAAGATTGATGAATGACAACTGAACACACCTGCTCTCCTTTCAGTACTTGTGTGACTGTGATGATTTCCCCATCCAGTTTGTAGACGATGACTCTGCCTGTGTGGTTGTACCGTGGTGCTCCTGTGATGTATAATTCACCATTAGGGGTTGATGCTGACTGTACGGCATAACCTGCAGGGAGGGCAGACACACACACATATTAGAGCAGTTCATGATCGTAGCTTAAGGACAGAGCATGTCCCTATTAGTGGGTTATTTTAGTACGTCTTCCTCCTGGTATTAGTTCACTTTAGTCTCATTGTTAAGAGGATGTGACCTTGGGACTATAAGGTTCTATGTGCACAAAGCATAGTTCTGAGATATTGAGCATACATGTTTTCACATACCAGATCTTAGAACTGTTTTGTTGTGAATTCATTTTTATTAACCCATTAAGGTCCTCACCTAAAGTGCAGAGTATCAAAATCCTGAGACATTTGTAAATCCGTTTTTTTTTCAGGGGGTGTAATCGCAGATAGATCCTTATGGCTCTGAAATGTCAATCTGGGTTGAGCCCATATGGTTCTATTTGACACTTCTGAATTAGACATGTCTGTTTTCAAGAAAACTGTAGCTATTTGAATAAAGAAATGATAGAATAACACTATTTTACCACGATAGAGTCAGAACACATCATCGAATACATAAATAAATGCATTATGATCATCAGACCAATTACTGTTATCACTGAACAACGATGTGACAACAGGGAGATGGCAAAGACGTGTTCTGATTGGTCCGTCTGTATTTGTTCAGGCTTGTGATTGGATTGCAGATAAAAACATATAGCGCCAAGTTCAAATGGGTTTATGCAGCCAGAACTTTCTAGTAAAAAAATATTTTATCTTAAAATGTACTTAAAAAAATCTAACTCCACAGATATGAAGAAGCATCTCAAGATCAATTATAGGTGACTAACACATTTTTTGCCAATAATGTCAGCTAGAATCTTATAGTCCCAAGGTCTCAAGGAAGCAGTAAAACATTGAAGAACAGAGAGGAGTGTGTATGTGTGTGTGTGCGTGCGTGCGTGTGTGTGTGTGTGTGTGTGTGTGTGGTGTGTCACAGTGTGTGTCACAGTGTGTGTGTGGTTCATTCTCGGAGCACTGTACCAAAGAGTTTTTAATGATCTGCTGTAACTCTGCCAGTGTTTGAGTTTGTCTGAAACGAACAATCACACAGATTGTTCTCGATGACACTTTTATTAAATCATATTATTCTTGAATCCCTCACAGCGTCTTCACTGTGGTCCAATGCCCCTTGTGCCCCCTACTGCTGGTCAGGTGTATTTATTTGAATGATAGGTATGATGTGAAATGAATAGATTGCATATTAAGGTCGAAATGTGAAATGAATATGGTTGTTTTTTAAGGTTAGGGAGAAGTGCAGTGAATAGTGCCACTTTTTAGGACGTCAATATAAATGAATGTATTTATTTTAATTTTGTCTTGCCTTCTAATCATTATACGTGTTATTGTTTTAACCATCGAGGACCAGTTTGGAAACAAGCATTTTAATTAATACTTTTAATTGATGTCCTCTGGGTCCACATTGTACATTTTGTTGTATCGGTTTGTTACCCAAAGTCAATTCAATTCAATTCAAAAAGTAAGAGTGGGTGAGGTGTGCTACTGTTAACCCTGTGTGTCTGTTATTTCAGTTAGAGTATAAGCATGTCAGCATCCCAAAAGCCACCCTTTTCCCTATATAGTGCACTACACTTGACTAGGGCCCATAGCGCTCTGGTAGCGCTAGAGCAATATAAATGGAACAGGATGCCATATGGGATGCAGTCCATGTTTCTGTCTATTTCAGAGTAATGGTGCTGGACCTGTGCTGTTTATACAGGAGCTGGGAGGCACTAAGGACTTGGACCACTGTCCAGTTTCCAGTGCCAGTACAGGTTGTCATTGGACCACTGTCCAGTTTCCAGTGCCAGTACAGGTTGTCTTATAAATATAAATAAATATAAAACACAGTAGGTCTATACTCTTAACCTACACAGAAAGTACTAAAGTAACAGAGGACAAGGCAAGAATCAAACCATAAAAACAGACATTTTATTTGACTCTTTGCAAACTGGAATCCATATATCCGGAGGCTGCATTCATTGTAGCTGGGGATTTTAACAAGGCTAATCTGAAAACAAGACTCCCTAAATCTTATCAGCATATCGATTGCGCAACCAGGGCTGGAAAAACCTTGGATCATTGCTATTCCAACTTCCGCGACGCATATAAGGCCCTGCCCCGCTCTCCTTTCGGAAAAGCTGACCACGACTCCATTTTGTTGATCCCTGCCTACAGACAGAAACTAAAACAAGAAGCTCCCACGCTGAGGTCTGTTCAACGCTGGTCCGACCAATCTGATTCCACACTCCAAGACTGCTTCCATCACGTGGACTGGGATATGTTCCGTATTGCGTCAGACAACAACATTGACGAATACGCTGATTCGGTGAGCGAGTTCATTAGAACGTGCGTTGAAGATGTCGTTCCCATAGCAACAATTAAAACATTCCCAAACCAGAAACCGTGGATTGATGGCAGCATTCGCGTGAAACTGAAAGCGCAAACCACTGCTTTTAATCAGGGCAAGGTGACTGGAAACATGACCGAATACAAACAGTGTAACTATTCCCTCCGCAAGGCAATCAAACAAGCTAAGCGTCAGTATAGAGACAAAGTAGAATCTCAATTCAACGGCTCAGACACAAGAGGTATGTGGTAGGGTCTACAGTCAATCACGGATTACAAAAAGAAAACCAGCACCGTCACGGACCAGGATGTCTTGCTCCCAAGCAGACTAACTAACTTTTTTGCCCGCTTTGAGGACAATACAGTGCCACTGACACGGCCTGCAACTAAAACATGCAGACTCTCCTTCACTGCAGCCGACGACGTGAGGAAAACATTTAAACGTGTCAACCCTCGCAAGGCTGCAGGCCCAGACGGCTTCCCCAGCCGCGCTCTCAGAGCCTGCGCAGACCAGCTGGCTGGTGTGTTTACGAACATATTCAATCAAACCTATCCCAGTCTGTTGTTCCCACATGCTTCAAGAGGGCCACCATTGTTCCTGTTCCCAAGAAAGCTAAGGTAACTGAGCTAAACGACTACCGCCCCGTAGCACTCACTTCCGTCATCATGAAGTGCTTTGAGAGACTAGTCAAGGACCATATCACCTCCACCCTACCTGACACCCTAGACCCACTCCAATTTGCTTACCGCCCAAATAGGTCCACAGACGATGCAATCTCAACCACACTGCACACTGCCCTAACCCATCTGGACAAGAGGAATACCTATGTGAGAATGCTGTTCATCGACTACAGCTCGGCATTTAACACCATAGTGCCCTCCAAGCTCGTCATCAAGCTCGAGACCCTGGGTCTCGACCCCGCCCTGTGCAACTGGGTACTGGACTTTCTGACGGGCCGCCCCCAGGTGGTGAGGGTAGGCAACAACATCTCCACCCCGCTGATCCTCAACACTGGGGCCCCACAAGGGTGCGTTCTGAGCCCTCTCCTGTACTCCCTGTTCACACACGACTGCGTGGCCACGCACGCCTCCAACTCAATCATCAAGTTTGCGGACAACACAACAGTGGTAGGCTTGATTACCAACAACGACGAGACGGCCTACAGGGAGGAGGTGAGGGCCCTCGGAGTGTGGTGTCAGGAAAATAACCTCACACTCAACGTCAACAAAACTAAGGAGATGATTGTGGACTTCAGGAAACAGCAGAGGGAACACCCCCCTATCCACATCGATGGAACAGTAGTGGAGAGTGTAGTAAGTTTTAAGTTCCTCGGCATACACATCACAGACAAACTGAATTGGTCCACCCACACAGACAGCATCGTGAAGAAGGCGCAGCAGCGCCTCTTCAACCTCAGGAGGCTGAAGAAATTCGGCTTGTCACCAAAAGCACTCACAAACTTCTACAGATGCACGATCGAGAGCATCCTGTCGGGCTGTATCACCGCCTGGTACGGCAACTGCTCCTCCCACAACCGTAAGGCTCTCCAGAGGGTAGTGAGGTCTGCACAACGCATCACCGGGGGCAAACTACCTGCCCTCCAGGACACCTACACCACCCAATGTCACATTAAGGCCATAAAGATCATCAAGGACAACAACCACCCGAGCCACTGCCTGTTCACCCCGCTATCATCCAGAAGGCGAGGTCAGTACAGGTGCATCAAAGCTGGGACCGAGAGACTGAAAAACAGCTTCTATCTCAAGGCCATCAGACTGTTAAACAGCCACCACTAACATTGAGTGGCTGCTGCCAACACACTGACTCAACTCCAGCCACTTTAATAATGGGAATTGATGGGAAATGATGTAAAATATATCACTAGCCACTTTAAACAATGCTACCTAATATAATGTTTACATACACTACATTATTCATCTCATATGTATACGTATATACTGTACTCTATATCATCTACTGCATCCTTATGTAATACATGTATCACTAGCCACTTTAACTATGCCACTATGTTTACATACTCATCTCATATGCATATACTGCACTCAATACCATCTACTGTATCTTGCCTATGCTGCTCTGTACCATCACTCATTCATATATCCTTATGTACATATTCTTTATCCCCTTACACTTGTGTCTATAAGGTAGTAGTTTTGGAATTGTTAGTTAGATTACTTGTTCGTTATTACTGCATTGTCGGAACTAGAAGCACAAGCATTTCGCTACACTCCCACTAACATCTGCTAACCATGTGTATGTGACAAATAACATTTTATTTTATTTTATTTTATTTGACATGTATGGTGCAAAAAATAAAAAGGTAAATAAATACAATGTAATCCATCTGGGTGGTTTGTCTGGTCTGGACCCACCCACGTACCCTGCCAGGCTGTGTGTGTGTGTGTGTATGTGCGCATGTCTGGTCTGGACTGATATGTACTTACCCACGTACCCTGCCAGGCTGTGTGTGTGTGTGTGCGCATGTCTGGTCTGGACTGATATGTACTTACCCACGTACTCCGCCAGGCTCTCCTTCCTTTCATCCAGGGGGTCTTGAAAGTCTGCGTTTAGAGGAACCACGGTACCCTGGTTGGTATGCATCACTACTGTCCCGTTCCACTCATACGCCCCCACAGCACCCAGCATCACACCCTCCTACGAAAGAGAGAATTTGTGAATGAATCAATGAATGCCTTTTTATTTAACAAATGTAAAATACATACTGAGTAGCCACACATGTGAGTACAACAATAAAGTCAGATAAGACAACTTATTTCCATTGTGGTCCTCGTTATTAGACAGGCAACAGAATGACAAGTGCATAGAGATACTAGGCAGCTCATCTCCTGTCTTTGTAATGGCGTCTTCTGTGACAGCATTGGCAGCGCCATTGAGGGCCTCTATCCAACTCTATGGGACAGCTATGCTACAGCACAGGAAACATGAAGAGATCCCACAGGAAGTGGAAAAGTCTTAGTGGAGTAGAGCTAAATGGGTCCAGAGTCACAATACGCCGTGTCAAGAAGACTCTGTTGCAGTAGATACAGGGTAAAGTATTTCACAAGAGGGAGATGTTCTTCGAGTATGAGTGAGACTGGGGTTGGACACAGGGCTTACGATAAGTGCAATGGGATCTTTAGTGACCACAGAGATTCAGGACACCCATTTAACATCCCATCTGAAAGACAGCACCCTACCCAGGGCACCGTCCCCAATCACTGGCCTGGGGCATTGGGATTTTTTTCTAGACCAGAGGAAAGAGTGCCGGCGCTCCAACACCACTTCCAGCAGCATCTGGTCTCCCATCCAGGGACCAACCTTGCTTAACTTCAGAGGCAAGCCAGCAGTGGGATGCAGGGTGGTATGCTGCTGGCCCTGTATGTCTGGGTCTATAAACATTGCGTAAGTGATATAAGGCATGGGCAGGGGAGGAGAATGCAGGGGAGGAAAGGTCAGGAGCCCTGATACAGCTTCAGCTGGGAGTGACGGTGTTTATACTAGGTGACGTAGGAGGAGGGGAAGTGAGAAAGACAGAAACAGGGAGGAAGAGAGGAAGAGGGAGAGAGACAGGGGGAGACAGAGGGAGATAGATAGAGCCAGAGGGAGAAAAAGAGAGAGAGAGAGCGACGCTGACTCAGGAGGACTGGAGGAGAGCATGTTTGCTCACACTCTGATGTTTGGACATCCTCTCACAGAAAATACATATATTTTTTAGTTCTTCCCTCTCTTCCCCCATAGCACAGCACAGGTCTCTCTGGGCTGAGAGAGAAAAGAGGGTCCTTACGTCTCCAGAACATTTGTTGGATCCCAGTGAAACATGGATAGATGAGATGATGAATGACAGATAACACAACACACACCATCATTCTGTACTGTATCTGACTGGGGGCGATCAGTGGGCAGTCACACATTCACAAACATGTGATCTCCTATAAACTGATCCCCATGGTAATATGCTGCACCCTTCAGCCCAGTTGACAAGTAGGAGTTAATACACTATTAAAAGAAAGTGTTTTGAAATATATATTTTTTAAATCAATTCTTGCAACTATTGCCTCCGGGTGTTTTGGTTTTTGGGAAAGAAGAGTTGCATATTTTAAACCCCTTTTTCTTTTAACAGTGTAGGACAGTGGAGTGCAGGGGTGGAAACAGGAGAAGAGGTGTGGGCACTAAAACTATCCTGGATTACAGTTAGTATGAGTTAGTTAGTAGGACAGAGGAAAGGAAAGCAGAGATAGAAACAGACTTACTTTAGAGGTGTGGGCACTAAATCCAGCCTGGGACATCTCCATCTCAAAAGACGAGGTGTAGTTACCTGACGTTGCTGTGGAAAGGACATTCACATTGATCGGTTATTACATTATTACATGGTCTTGTTATCACAATGGGTATTAAAGACCATATAGAGATGATATGAATCTGGTCAATTTCTCTGATCAATTTCACCAGTATTTAGATCTGTAGCGAGGAGGAAATCTAGTGTAGAGGTTAGCATTACAAAGTACTGTCGCCCTGACCCAGAAATGCCTTAGCTTTTTGGGGTCAGTAGTATTGATGGTGCTTATTGAATGATGATCTGCTATAGTGAGTAGGTGAGAATAAACACTGCCATTTTTATCACCGAGTTCAAACATAGAACGTGATTAATGAGGGAGTCATCCTACCCTCCAAGGCAAAGATCCTGCTGCCCAGGGCGTCTACGATGTTCAGCAAGGCAAACTCATCCGACACGTTGAAGAAGTGATCTCCCACAGGATCGCTGGAGATCGACTGGATCTCCTCAATGAATTTCTTCACCTCCTTGATGCTTCTGTTGTTCCTGTTGTAATCACCAAGCACCTAAAAATATATATTTATGTTTTATTTATCTAAACCTTTATTTATGTATTTATTTATCCTACATTTAAATGACGATATCAAGTCTGAGAAACAGTACTTAATATATACTGAGTATACAAAACATTAAGAACACCTTCTCTTTCCATGACATGACAGACTGACCAGGTGAATCCAGGTGAAAGCTATGATCGCTATGACATGACAGACTGACCAAGTGAATCCAGGTCAAAGCTATGATTGCTTATTGATGTCACTTGTTAAATCCACCAATCAGTGTAGATGAAGGGGAGAAGACAGGTTAAAGAAGGATTTCTTAGCCTTGAGACTAATGAGTCATATATTGTGTATGTGTGCCAATCAGAGGGTGAATGGGCAAGACAAAATATTTAAGTGTCTTTAAACGAGGTATGGTATGTTTTGATTTATTTAACCTTTATTTAACTAGGCAAGTCAGTTAAGAACAAATTCTTATTTACAATGACGGCCTACACCGGCCAAACCCGGACAACGCTGGGCCAATTGTGTGCTGCCCTATGGGACTCCCAATCATGACCGGTTGTGATACAGTCTGGATTCAAACCAGGGTG
The DNA here is from genome assembly GCF_018296145.1 of Oncorhynchus tshawytscha. Classification (NCBI taxonomy): domain Eukaryota; kingdom Metazoa; phylum Chordata; class Actinopteri; order Salmoniformes; family Salmonidae; genus Oncorhynchus; species Oncorhynchus tshawytscha. Next base: position 14,080,936 of record NC_056437.1, read on the forward strand.
TATGTAGTCATGCCTCTAGCACTGAGATGCAGTTCCTTAGACCGCTGCGCTACTCGGGAGCCCACTCGGGTATAAGGTGCCAGTCGCACCAGTTTGTGTCAAGAACTGAAACGCTGCTGTTTTTCACGCTCAACAGTCTCCTGTGTGTATCAAGAATGGTCCACCACCCAAAGGACATCCAGCCAACTTGACGCAACTTTGGGAAGCACTGGAGTCAACATGGGCCAGTATTCCTGTGGAACACTTGTAGAGTCCATGCACTGATGAACTGAGGCTGTTCTGAGGGCAAAAGGAGAGGGGTGCTACTCAATATTAGGAAGGTGTTCCTAATGTTTTGTATACTCAGTGTACAGAATGTGGTCCATGTAAGAAACAGAACCTGAACCCATAGCCCTGGTCCTGCCTCGGCTGGAAAATTCCCAGTTAGAGGATTCCCTTCCTGCTTATTCTCTCCTGATTCCAAGAAGCCTCCAACCAGGATTTATGGAAAACTTGGGCATTTTGGGAAAGTTGTGCAACCCTTATCCTGCCTGCACCAAGCTAGCGAACCATCTAACCTAGGTGATGGATTGTGTGTTTATTTGAAGTATGTGAAAGGACCTGGATGTGAGCTTGTCCTGACTACAAGGTCTGTTACAGCTCTGCTCTCACTGAGGTGAGGAATACGATGGATGAGGTATTGTGGTTATTGAGGTATTATGGCCTTACACTTTTGAGATGGCCTCATACTCACAGCGATACCGAACCTCTCGATATCGTCCTCCTCACATTCTTTGATGACCTTGTCGAGGTTATAAAAGTCATGTGACTCTCCGTCCGTCACAATTATCATGACCTTCTTGACCCCCGGCCGCGCCCCTCGCTCCACAGTGAAGGCCTCTTTCCTGAAGGGACAACGGGGTCAATCAGAGGTCAAAGGTCAAAGGTCATGGCATAAGTAGTGACATCCCTGTGATCATGAGATGTGGAAAATAGCATTTTACATCAGATCTAGTAACACAAAGGAAAGAGTGTGTTTCTGCGTTCAGGACACACAAACCATTAGGCATTAGAATATTTAATTTAATTGAAGCAAACACCCTTAATTAACCCTTAACCCTTAACCCTTAACCCTTAACCCTTAATTCTAGACATTAAGAGAGAGCAACACCTTGAAAATACTTCATTCATTTTCACTCACTTCACACACTGTACAAGAAATAGACATGCTTAATTAACTGATAGGAACATTCAACTCAGCTGAACTCAATTCAATTAAGTCGAATTGAAATAAATTGAGCAGGACAAAACTGTACCAGACACCCCTGGTTTACTGTTGTACTGTACCTTGCCGTGTCAATTCCCAGGGCGGTCATAGTCTTGAAACCTGTTTGCTGGGGAAGTTTCGCCACTTTGGCCAGGAGGGATTGAGTGGTATCAAACTGGCTGAGGTTGACATTGTGAGTGACTTTCTCTCCATACGACACAATGCCCACCTGGAACAGAAATATTATATTCAGACAGACTGACACTCACTCAAATACTCATCTCATCTTACTCACTCTCTTCCCTTCAACCTCCTTTACCCTCATCTCACTCTTTCCAATTCAACCTCCTTTACCCTCATCTCACTCACTCTAATTCAACCTCCTTTACCCTCATCTCACTCTCTTCCCTTCAACCTCATCTCACACGTTCCAATTCAACCTCCTTTACCCTCATCTCACTCTCTTCTCTTCAACCTCATCTCACTCTTTCCAATTCAACCTCCTTTACCCTCATCTCACTCTCTTCCCTTCAGCCTCATCTCACTCTTTCCAATTCAACCTCCTTTACCCTCATCTCACTCTCTTCCCTTCAACCTCATCTCACTCTTTCCAATTCAACCTCCTTTACCCTCATCTCACTCTCTTCCCTTCAACCTCATCTCACTCTTTCCAATTCAACCTCCTTTACCCTCATCTCACTCTCTTCCCTTCAACCTCATCTCACTCTTTCCAATTCAACCTCCTTTACCCTCATCTCACTCTTTCCAATTCAACCTCCTTTACCCTCATCTCACTCTCTTCCCTTCAACCTCATCTCACTCTTTCCAATTCAACCTCCTTTACCCTCATCTCACTCTTTCCAATTCAACCTTTTACCCTCATCTCACTCTTTCCAATTCAACCTCCTTTACCCTCATCTCACTCTCTTCCCTTTACCCTCATTTCACTCTCTCTAATTCAACCTCCTTTACCCTCATCTCACTCTTTCCAATTCAACCTCCTTTACCCTCATCTCACTCTTTCCAATTCAACCTCCTTTACCCTCATCTCACTCTCTTCCCTTCAACCTCATCTCACTCTTTCCAATTCAACCTCCTTTACCCTCATCTCACTCTTTCCAATTCAACCTCCTTTACCCTCATCTCACTCTTCCCACTTCAACCTCCTTTACCCTCATCTCACTCTCTCTAATTCAACCTCCTTTACCCTCATCTCACTCTCTTCCCTTCAACCTCCTTTACCCTCATCTCACTCTTTCCAATTCAACTTTTACCCTCATCTCCCTTTCCCCTCATCTCACTCTTTCCAATTCAACCTCCTTTACCCTCATCTCACTCTTTCCAATTCAACCTCATCTCACTCTTTCCAATTCAACCTCCTTTACCCTCATCTCACTTTTTCCAATTCAACCTCCTTTACCCTTATCTCACTCTTTCCAATTCAACCTCCTTTACCCTCATCTCACTCTTTCCAATTCAACCTCATCTCACTCTTTCCAATTCAACCTCCTTTACCCTCATCTCACTTTTTCCAATTCAACCTCCTTTACCCTTATCTCACTCTCCTCCCTTCAACCTCCTTTACCCTCATCTCACTCTCCTCACTTCATCTCCCTTTACCCTCATTTCACTCTCTCTAATTCAACCTCCTTTACCCTAATTTCACTCTCTCTAATTCAACCTCCTTTACCCTCATTTCACTCTCTCTAATTCAACCTCCTTTACCCTCATCTCACTCTCTTCCCTTCAACCTCCTTTACCCTCATCTCACTCTCTCTAATTCAACCTCCTTTACCCTCATCTCACTCTCTTCCCTTCAACATCCTTTACCCTCATCTCACTCTCTCTAATTCAACCTCCTTTACCCTCATCTCACTCTCTCTAATTCAACCTCCTTTACCCACATCTCACTCTCTCCAATTCCCTCTTTTCTAACTGTCCCTTCCTGTGACACACTCCAATGCTCCGAGACAGTCTGGTAAGGGAGGATATGTGGTTTGGTCTGGTGATTCTAATGTGATGTCATTCTCTTTTTAAAGCAGGGAGGATACTTATCCGGCTATGGAATATGTGATCTACAAAGGGAGAACTTAATAGGACAATATTTTCCAGCGCAGCACAGAGGAAAATGGTTATTTCACCATTAAACTAAACCACTGTGAACCAGCTCCTCTCCAGGGTCTGGGGTATTCTGAAGAGGAATCTCGACATAATGCCCTTGGACATTAAACTATTAACAGTATGGATGATGATTTAACAGTGGTTATTGTGAGACTAATGAACAATGACTGTAATGAATAGTTTAATAATCATAGAACTCAAAAGCAAGACGGTGACATACTACGCTGTTAAATAATGAGAAGATAGTGAATTGCATCAGTAGAACGTGACGACCCAGTTTATCAGTAGAATGTGATGACCCAGTTTATCAGTAGAATGTGATGACCCAGTTTATGAGGTTAATGAGCTGGTTGTCTCTTTATATCTTCTCTATTTCCGTCCTCTATTCTCCATTCTATCCTCTATCCCAACCTTCTGTTCCTCTATTCTCAGTTCTATCCTCTATCCTAACCTTCTATCCCTCTTTTCTATATTCTACCCTCTATCCCAACTTTCTATTCCTCTATTCTCTATTCTATCCTCTAACCAAACCTTCTATCCCTCTTTTCTATATCCCAACCTTCTATCCCTCTATTCTCTATTCTACCCTCTATCCCAACCTTCTATCCCTCTTTTCTCTATCCCAACCTTCTATCCCTCTATTCTTTATTCTATCCTCTGTCCCAACCTTCTATTCCTCTATTCTCTATTCTGTCCTCTGTCCTCTGTCCTAACCTTCTATCCCTCTATTCTCTATTCTACCCTCTAACCAAACCTTCTATCCCTCTTTTCTCTATCCCAACCTTCTATTCCTCTATTCTCTATTCTATCCTCTAACCAAACCGTCTATCCCTCTTTTCTCTATCCCAACCTTCTATCCCTCTATTCTCTATTCTACCCTCTAACCCAACCGTCTATTCCTCTATTCTCTATTCTACCCTCTATCCTAACCTTCTATCCCTCTATTCTCTATTCTACCCTCTAACCCAACCTTCTATTCCTCTATTATTTACTCTATTCCCCGATCCTAGCCTTCTATCCCTCTCTCATTCATGGGCCAGAGTAGTTGATACTGGGTTCTTACAGGGTTCTTTGATGAAAATGTTCTACCTGTCTGGAATCATAAATGGTTCTCCTACAGTGACAAAGTGGACCTTCATCTAAGGTGAAACCCATGTGTTCTAGTGTACTGAAAGGAGAAATCACCTGGGACAGTTTAGCTCCAATTTCGATATTCTTCAGAAACTTGACCAGGAAATCAATGATGCTGGTCCAGGGCCAGATACTGTTGGAGCCGTCAAGAACCATGACAATGTCAAGCTCTTTGGCACACTCTGTAATGGGGCAGTTATTATTGGTGTAACACAACCAATATACAGTATCACATATCACATACAATGTAGAAGTCCATTAAAGAACATTACATATGTGTTTTGTACAGTATTGTTTAAACTATAGTTGACAACAGTTTTGACAATAAATGCATTAAATAGTTGGCTTGGGCTGTGGAGAGAGATGAAGAGAGGTGGAGAGAGGTAGAGAGAGATGTGGAGAGAGGAGAGAGGTGGAGAGGGGTAGAGAGAGGTGGAGAGAGGAGAGAGATGAAGAGAGGTGGAGAGAGAGAGAGAGATGTGGAGAGAGGTGGAGGGGTAGAGAGAGGTGGAGAGAGGAGTAGAGGTGGAGAGAGATGGAGAGAGAGGAGAGAGGTGGAGAGAGATGTGGAGAGAGGAGAGAGGTGGAGGGGGTAGAGAGAAGTGGAGAGAGAGAGAGTGGAGAGAGGTGAAGAGAGGTGGAGAGAGGAGGAGTGAGGTGGAGAGAGGTAGAGAGAGTGGAGAGAGGAGAGAGGTGGAGAGAGGTGGAGAGAGGTGAAGAGAGGAGGAGTGAGGTGGAGAGAGGTGAAGAGAGGTGGAGAGAGGAGGAGTGAGGTGGAGAGAGGTAGAGAGAGATGCGGAGAGAGGAGAGAGGTGGAGAGAGGTGGAGAGAGGTGAAGAGAGGAGGAGTGAGGTGGAGAGAGGTGAAGAGAGGGAGAATGCTACAACACAGCTCTCCCATCTAGTTCCTCTAAGACCTGTACAAATATTTGTAACTTATATTTTAAAAGTAATGTAATGGACATGCCTTTTAAGTGGTATGCTGGCATGGATTTTGAAACACATTCACAGGCTACATTAGAACCCACTTAGAATTCATGTCCATTACTGTGCCTAAAACTACAGAGTGGTGAGGAGCTGTGGAGTTCACTGTGGAGTTCACTGTGGAGTTCACTGTGGAGTTCACTGTGGAGTTCACTGTGGAGTTCACTGTGGAGTTCACTGTGGAGTTCACTGTTCTGTTTACCTTCACTCACTGATCCCTCAGTGTGAAGAGAAGACAGAGATGACAACTCACTAAACTCGGTCCTAACTTGGGCATGCATGGGGGAGTTGAGAGACTGAACAGTAGTTTACGCTAAGCGGAATGTTCTTATGTACACAAGTGATGTCTCTCTCTGGCCACGTGGCTCTGAGGTATGGGAATGGAGGAATGGAGAGTGTTGGGGCGGGGTGGAGAGAGATGGTGAGTAGAGGTTTGAGGGATAGTGTTTCTCTGGTCTGTGTTTTATTTATAATTTTTTATTTAACCTTTATTTAACTAGGCAAGTCAGTTAAAAACTCATTCTTATTTACAATGACGGCCTACCAAAAGGAAAAAGGCCTCCTGTGGGGACGGTGGCCTGACTTAGAATTCCTCACAATCAAATGTCGACCGCATTATTATCTATTATCTACCAAGGGAATTCTCTTCGATTATAATCACAGCCGTATATATTCCCCCCCAAGCAGACACATCAATGGCCCTGAACTAACTTTATTTGACTCTTTGCAAACTGGAAACCACATATCCTGAGGCTGCATTCATTGTAGCTGGGGATTTTAACAAGGCTAATCTGAAAACAAGACTCCCTAAATTGTAGCAGCATATCGATTGCGCAACCAGGGCTGGTAAAACCAACAACATTAAAATGTGTTCTGTGTTCTGTGCCTTGGGGTGGAGGGAAGTTGAGAGGAATAGGGGGTGTAGCAGCAAGGTTGCTCAAGATTGACTTTGAAATTAGACGTACTAAGGACATTGGGAGATGCCTTCAAAACCCGCCACTAGGGGCAGCGTTGAGCGCGATGCAATTACCATCAAGTAGGCTTGGGTTTTGCTAGGGTGCTGCGGATCAGGATGGCGGATGGGCGTAAGCCGCGAACTCCAGCTCTGAGGGTCATGTGTTTAATAACCCTAACCCAATCCCAAACCTTAACCATTAACTTAACCAATTGGAATGAATGCCTAAACTTAACAGTGTAGTTGTTTCTGTGTGTAAAGGGAGGAGTGTGAGGGGTACTGTCGTCTAGCTAGAGTTAGGGTGAACTTGTACCTTGCACAGCCGGGGCGATGGAGTTGAGCACCTGGAAGGTTGAGCTGACGTTGGTACAGACCCCAGAGATGTATGTCTGCTGACCACACATGTAGCCGTACTGTGGACCACAAGCCTGGAAGACAAGAGCACACATGTGCACACACACACACTTGTCACGGCGGGATCTGAAACAGGGTTTGCCACAGGAAAAACCTTAACTCTTAGCCCAATAGGAAATGCACACAGACACACACACCGGGTTAAGGTGTTTAATTTGGACTCAAAGTAACTGTCTCTCTGAAGTACATGATCTGATTGGTTAAGAAGACTCTCTATTCAACAGTCCTTATATGAGCAGTGAGGTATAAGCCCAGTAAAAAGGCAGAGAGGAAAGTTCTGGTCAGACCCGGGCCTTGTAATTAATCTCTGAGAGAGACAGAGAGAGAGAGAGAGAAACAGGGAGAAACAGAGAGAGAGAGAGAGACAGAGAGAGAGAGAGAGACAGAGACAGAGAGAGAGATAAACAGGGAGCGAGAGAGAGAGAGACAGAGAGAGAGAGAGACAGAGAGAGACAGAGAGAGAGAGAAACAGGGAGAGAGAGAGAGACAGAGAGAGAGAGAGACAGAGAGAGAGAGAGACAGAGAGAGAGAGACAGAGAGAGAGAGAGAGAGAGAGAGAGATACAGGGAGAGAGAGAGAGAGAAACAGGGAGAGAGAGAGAGAGAGAGAAACAGGGAGAGAGAGAGAAAGAGAGAGAGAGAGAAACAGGGAGAGAGAGAGAGAGAGAGAGAGAGAGAGAGAGAGAGAGAGAGAGAGAGAGAGAGAGAGAAAGTGAGATGGGGGTCTGCAATTGCAAACAATATTTGGAAAATGGAATTACTTTAAATACTTTAAATTTAACAACCGTACAGTGTGTGTGATATATATGTCAGCTCTACATACAGTCACAACCGTACAGTGTGTGTGATATATATGTCAGCTCTACATACAGTCACAACCGTACAGTGTGTGTGATATATATGTCAGCTCTACATACAGTCACAACCGTACAGTGTGTGTGATATATATGTCAGCTCTACATACAGTAACAATCGTACAGTGTGTGTGATATACAGTTGAAGTCGAAAGTTTACATACACTTAGGTTGGAGTCATTAAAACTCGTTTTTCAACCACTCCACAAATTTCTTGTTAACAAACTATAGTTTTGGCAAGTCGGTTAGGACATCTACTTATTATTTCACTTATAATTCACTGTATCGCAATTCAAGTGGGTCAGAAGTTTACATACACTAAGTTGACTGTGCCTTTAAACAGCTTGGAAAATTTCAGAAAATTATGTCATGGCTTTAGAAGCTTCTGATAGGCTAAGTGACATCATTTGAGTCAATAGGAGGTGTACCTGTGGATGTATTTCAAGGTCTACCTTCAAACTCAGTGCCTCTTTGCTTGACATCATGGGAAATTCAAAAGAAATCAGCCAAGACCTCAGAAAAAAATGGTGACCTCCACAAGTCTGGTTCATCCTTGGGAGCAATTTCCAAACGCCTGAAGGTACCACGTTCATTTGTACAAACAATAGTACGCAAGTATAATCACTATGGGACCACGCAGTCGTCATCCCGCTCAGGAAGGAGACGCGTTCTGTCTCCTAGAGATGAACGTAAAAGTGCAAATCAATCCCAGAACAACAGCAAAGGACCTTGTGGTCTGGGTACAAAAGTATCGATATCCACAGTCAAACGAGTCCTACATCAACCTGAAAGGCTCAGCAAGGAAGAAGCTACTGCTCCAAAATCGCCATTAAAAGCCAGACTACGGTTTGCAACTGCACATGGGGACAAAGATCATTCTTTTGGAGAAATGTCCTCTGGTCTGACGAAACAAAAATAGAACTGTTTGGCCATAATGACCATCATTATGTTTGGAGGAAAAAGGGGGAGGCTTGCAAGCCAAAGAACACCATCCCAACTGTGAAGCACGGGGGTGGCAGCATCATGTTGTTGGGGTGCTTTGCTGCAGGAGGGACTGGTGCACTTCACAAAATAGATGGCATCCTGAGGAAGGAAAATTATGTGGATATATTGAAGCAACATCTCAAGACATCAGAACTTAAAGCTTGGTCGCAAATGGACAATGACGTCAAGCATACACCCAAAGTTGTGGCAAAACGGCTTAAGGACAACAAAGTCAAGGCCTTGGAGTGGCCATCACAAAGCCCTGACCTCAATACTATAGAAAATGTGTGGGCAGAACTGAAAAAGTGTGTGCGAGCAAGGAGGCCTACAAAACTGACTCAGTTTCACCAGCTCTGTCAGGAATGGGCCAAAATTCACCCAACTTATTGTGGACGGCTTGTGGAAGGCTACCCGAAACGTTTGACCCAAGTTAATCAATTTAAAGGCAATGCTACCAAATACTATTTGAGTGTGTGTGAACTTCTGACCCACTGGGAATGTGATGAAAGAAATAAAAGTTGAAATATATCATTCTCTCTACTATTATTCTGACATTTTGCGTTCTTAAAATAAAGTGGTGATCCTAAATGACCTAAGACAGGGAATTTTTACTAGGATTAGATGTCAGGAATTGTGAAAAACTGAGTTTAAATATATTTGGCTAAGGTGTATGTAAACCTCCGACTTTACCTGTATATGTCATCTCTACATACAGTAACAACTGTACAGTCCACTGGCTCTTGCAGTCCAGGGCTGCCATCTACATTGTCACGTGTCCTCTTACCAGAAAGCCTCCTTGAGGGTTGGTAACCAACGTCGTTCCCATGGTCATGTTTTCCTTGACTTCGTGTAAATTAGGAATTGTTGTGTTTTCTGGGAAAATATGGAATAAAGAAAAAACAGCTGCTCAAATTCCTGTATAATTTTCCCATAGAAAGAGAGACAGACCACCCCTCAAGCCCCTCTTGAACCCCTCCGGACTTCACTTTTAACAATGTGCACTATTGACATGTAGTTATTTATAGGATCGTTCATTACTTGAGCTATGATCTAACTCTACAGTCTTCATATTTTGTTTTCCAGCATAAATACTGTAGTCTGGTAAGAGCATGACTCTAGCTATGCCAGGGTTGTGAGTTTTGATTCCAGCTAGGGTCACAAATAGTCAAATGTATGCATGCTCTCACTGTTGTAAGTCTGTTAGGGTGAACGTGTCTGCTAAATGATATATCCTCTATGTATAATTACATGTGATCTCTGTCTAGTAGCGTTTTTTTAAGTCATCTCATCAGTAATCATGTAGGCTACTCTCATTATGTACTTTCTCTCTGTAGGTATTCTCATATTCACATAATTCACATCACACCCAGTGGCTGCAGAACAAAGAAGCCATCAAGCTATAGGACAATGCAGCCATTGTAAGACTGACACTGTATATGACCAGATTGTCATGTGGAGGACAGATACCCTTATATCTCTTACAACCTTTAGCAGGTTATACATAAACAATGCATTTTCTACACCTACTTCTACACCTGCATTGCTTGCTGTTTGGGGTTTTAGGCTGGGTTTCTGTACAGCACTTTGAGATATCAGCTGATGTACGAAGGGCTATATAAATTGATTTGATTTGATTTGATTTTCTACAGATGCCAAAACAACAGATAATGTTCATGTTAAATATATAATAAATTCTATTATGTATCCCAAATGTAATTGATTAAATTCCATTAAATTGATTTAGTAATCCTAACTAAGCTCAACCCATGGGGCGGTGCACAATTGGTCCAGCGTCGTCGTCCGGGTTAGGTGAGGGTTTGACAGGGGTAGTCCGTCATTGTAAAATAAGAATTTGTTCTTAATTAAAGTGACTTTCCTAGTTAAATAAATGTTCAATAAAATAAATAATAAATCTTGCCTGCTGGAAGTGAGTCAGTATCAGGGTTGGGGTCAAAACCATTTCATTTCAGTCAATGAAGTTTCCTTCCTTGATTTACTTTACTGAAATGGAATTGACCCCAACCTTGTTCAGTATTGAGTCAGCGTCATTAGAAGGCCAGAAGCTGAAGCATGAAGCAGTGGAATGGAGTCATATTGGTTATCTGGTTAGTTAATGATAATACAGTTGTGAGTGGATGAGATGAGACATTAGAATCCTGTTTATGTAGTGTCTTCCTGTTCTGCTGTCGTTCTGCTGTGCTTCACGTCCTGTCCAGCACACTGCCAGGGAGGCAGGGAGTCCCAGACCAGACCAGCACACCATACAATATTAGAGGCTATGCCTTAGATCAGCTAGTGCTGACAACTGGAGAATCAATAACGCAGTATCAATGGCACAAACACACACACGTTTGTGTAACTACCCTTGTGGGGACCAACCCTAACCCTTAACCTAACCCCAAACTTAAACCTAACCCCTAACCCTTACCCTAATTGTAAACCTAACCCTAAGCCTAAAATAGCCTCTTTCCTTGTGGGGACCTGCGAAATGTCTCCAGTTGTCCGAGTTTTCCTTGTTTTACTATACTTGACCTCACAAGGATAGTTAAAACACACGCACGCACGCACACACACACACACACACAAACACGCACGCACGCACACGCGCGCACGCACACGCACACACACACACACACACACACACACACACACACACACACACACACACACACACACACACACACACACACACAGGCTCTCACCAGGCAGCTCCAGTTTGATACATCTAGGGTTTGGTCCTTGACCCACACGGCATTTGTAGACATCTCCAGTCCGTTTGGCTGGCTGGCCGGCCAGGGGAGAACCAATCAGCACCCTTTAAAGAGAGACAGAGGAGAGAGGTTAGCAGACTATTCCATACCCCAGCCACCATACATTTGACAGGATATGGTGACATTGTAAGCAACAACTGGAAATCACCTCATGACCAGGGGTTGAGTTCTTGGTTTTTCTCACTAACAAAACACTATAAGAAAAAGTATCTGAAAAAATGCAGTGGAAAGTATACATTTGAACAGTTAGGCCTACCATGTTTACTCATTACGTTGTTTACATGTTCTGAGTGAGTAACCCACACTCTGCGTTGCAATACAGCTTGTTAGCTGAGTGCCATAACAAACTCCAGCTGGGCTTGGTTCTCTCTCAGAAATCTTTTGAGTAGGATACGAGTCTAAACTATGCTAGTTATCTGCTAGCATGTAAACAGTCCGCTAATTAACATTCCACCCTCCTAATGGCCCCTGATCACCTAAAGAGGGAGCCAGCGGTGGGAACACACACACACAGCCATCTGAGAGAGAGAAAGCTGTAATCATCTCAGATCACACAGCTACAGTTACATACTGTATAGACATCTGTGCCTGACCCTCACTGTCCTAGCACTCTGTCCAGGCACACTGACCTAGCTGTCCTAGCACACTGACCTAGCTGTCCTAGCACACTGTCCTAGCACACTGTCCTAGCACTCTGTCCAGGCACACTGTCCTAGCACACTGACCTAGCATACTGTCCTAGCACACTGACCTAGCACACTGTCCTAGCACACTGACCTAGCTGTCCTAGCACACTGTCCTAGCACTCTGTCCAGGCACACTGTCCTAGCACACTGACCTAGCATACTGTCCTAGCACACTGACCTAGCACACTGTCCTAGCTGTCCTAGCACACTGTCCTAGCTGTCCTAGCACACTGACCTAGCACACTGTACTAGCACACTGACCTAGCACACTGTCCAAGCACACTTTCCTAGCACACTGACCTAGCACACTGTCCTAGCACACTATCCTAGCTGTTCTAGCACACTGTCCTAGCACACTGTCCTAGCTGTCATAGCACACTGACCTAGCACACTGTACTAGCACACTGACCTAGCACACTGTCCAAGCACACTTTCCTAGCACACTGACCTAGCACACTGTCCTAGCACACTATCCTAGCTGTTCTAGCACATTGTCCTAGCACACTGACCTAGCTCACTGACCTAGCTGTCATAGCACACTGACCTATGACACTATCCTAGCACACTGACCTAGCTGTCCTAGCACACTGTCCTAGCACTCTGTCCAGGCACACTGTCCTAGCACACTGTCCTAGCACACTGACCTAGCACACTGTCCTACCACACTGACCTAGCTGTCCTAGCACACTGTCCAAGCACACTGAACTAGCACTCTGTCCAAGCACACTGACCTAGCACTCTGTCCAAGCACACTGTCCTAGCACACTGAACTAGCACACTGTCCAAGCACTCTGTCCAAGCACACTGACCTAGCACTCTGTCCAAGCACACTGTCCAAGCACACTGACCTAGCACTCTGTCCAAGCACACTGACCTAGCACACTGACCTAGCACTCTGTCCAAGCACACTGACCTAGCACTCTGTCCAAGCACACTGAACTAGCACTCTGTCCTAGCACTCTGTCCAAGCACACTTTCCTAGCACACTGACCTAGCACACTGACCTAGCACATTGACCTAGCACACTGTCCTAGCACACTGTCCTAGCTGTTCTAGCACACTGACCTAGCACACTGTCCAAGCTGTCATAGCACACTGACTGAGCACACTGTCCTAGCACACTGACCTAGCTGTCCTAGCACACTGTCCTAGCACACTGACCTAGCTCACTCACCTAGCTGTCATAGCACACTGTCCTAGCACACTGTCCTAGCTGTCCTAGCACACTGTCCTAGCACACTGAACTAGCACACTGACCAAGCACACTGACCTAGCACACTGTCCTAGCACACTAACCTAGCACACTGACCTAGCACACTGACCTAGCACACTGTCCTAGCACACTGACCTAGCATACTGACTTAGCACATTGTCCTAGCACACTGTCCTTGCACACTGACCTAGCACACTGACCTAGCACACTGAACTAGCACACTGACCAAGCACACTGACCTAGGACACTGTCCTAGCACACTGTCCTAGCACACTGACCTAGCACACTGTCCTAGCACACTGTCCTAGCACACTGTCCTAGCACACTGACCTAGCACACTGACCTAGCACACTGTCCTAGCACACTGACCTAGCACACTGACCTAGCACACTGACCTAGCACACTGACCTAGCCCTTGCTTTGAGTGAGAGGTGTCTAATGGTGCCATTCCATCTGTGAATGATCACTCACCTACAGTAACCCAGTTTACGATCACACACCTCACATTTACAGTAACCCAGGTTACGATCACACACCTCACATCTACAGTAACCCAGGTTAAGTAACGTAGGCATCTAGGCACAAATTCTCTCTCTTTCTCTATCTCTCTGACTTTAAGGGAGGTTTGTGTAAATTATAAGCCCAACCAAGGCTCTGCTCCAATATCAACACATACTGCTAGCATATGGTATGTTAGTATGTGTAGTATTTGTGCACTAGAAAGTAACTGGAACTATCAGGTCTTGCTTTAACATGATCTTTGGGTGAAATTACAAGTGTAAACATGCCTTCAAGTGGTATGCAAGTGTGGATATTGGAACAAACACATAACTAACCCTCGTCACTCTTATACAGTGGTATCTATCTGTGTACACGTGAGAGTAACTGGAGCCATCAGGGAATTCTCTACATGAACTCTGTAAAAGAAGAAAGCTGTGGGATCGTTCATCGTTCCTCATCACAGCTGCTCCTGCTGATTGAGAAGGACTGAATTACAGTAACTGGTCCCATATGAGTTTAATAAGCCCATTCCAGCTGAATGTATGTGGATAGTTAGCTAGTTAGAGGTTGAGTCCCAAATGGCCCCCTATATGGCCCTCTTTATATGAGACAGACGGTGTTAGGCTGCAGGCCTAACTGATATAAGCGGGAATGGGATGGGGAGTTCGGGGTGTAGAACAACCTCTTTTTGTTTCTCTTTTCTTTACATACCAATTTTATTATTACAAAATCCTGTATGTTCAATATGTTAATTTCTCTAAAAAGGCAAAAATTATGAAATTGTCAACTTTACAGGGAGGGACACACAAGTCACGATATGATTGCAATCGGTATTGCAAGATACTGTATCTCAATGTTGAACTTGTTCAGCTAACAGGAAACCAAACTACTGTCAGGGTTGGGGTCAATTCCATTTCAATTCCAGTCAATTCAGAAACTAAACCAAATTCCAATTCCAATTGAAAATGTTCCTCATTGAAATTCATTGAAGAGATTTAGAATTGGAATTTCAGTGTACTTCTTGAATTGATTGGAATTTAAATGGAATTGACCCCAACCCTGACTACCAGGACAGTGGTCTTGTCTGAAATCTGTCTTGCCTACTACTTACTAAAACTACATACTGTGTACTAATCGTACTACATCATTTTTTGGAAAGCAGTGATTAGTCAAAAACCAATACAGTGAGCAACAAATAACGAACTAGGCTCACCCATCATGAGAATGCGTCATCCAATGTGCATGCTATTCGTTACATTTATTAAAGAGATCGTCCTCTTATTTCATTATCAGCTGATGATAAGCTGCTGTCAAACACAGGTGAGTCTGGAAAGCCCATTCCCTTCCTCAAAAGTGTGCAGTGAATTCCACTCAATGAAAAGCCGAAATCATCTAAATTAGTATAACATCCTGGAATTTAAAGCATACTCGATTATCGAGATGTCACATACCCAACGTTCTATTTTCGCATACCTAAAATACTACTATTTAGAACGCAAGTATGGGTGTTCAGACATGGCCAGTGACATTTGTTAGAGTGGGTTCAAATAGACCTGGGTTCAAATAGTATTTGTTTTCTCTTTAAATACTTTGTGTTTTATTGAGCCTGGCTGGAGTGCCAGTTGGGTTGAGTTTGCTGTTTAAGCTTTTGGTACTATTTCATTGATTCCATGGAACCAGGCAAGCTTAATCAAGTGCAGCTAAAGTATTTGAAAGAAAACGGACACTATGTGAACCCAGGTCTTGTGGATGATAACACGAATGGACTCACCACTTCCCCTCACTGTTCTCAAACTGCTGGACTGAGTATCCAAACATGTCCTCCAGCGGACCATTGAAAGTCTCCCCATTCTTGTCATCCACGTTAAATGACAACACACACGGTATCAACACTGCAAGAAAAGAACTGTTGTTACTACAGAGAAAACAAAGACTTTTATTTGAGAAAAGATCTAGATGCAGTCAAAAACGTGATTTTCATGGGTTTTATATATATATTTACACACTATGAGGTTGTGAAAATGATGATAATGCCATTTTAGTGTAAGAGCTGTTTGAAAAGACCGCCTGAAATTTAAGCCTGTTTTGGTGGGATGGAGTTTTGGCATTCCATGGTGACATCACCAGGAGGTAAATTAGTTAGTAGACCAATAAAGAAAGAGAGTTCCAAACCTCTCTGCCAATAACAGCTCATTTTCAGTTTTCCCCTCCCCACTAAAACCACTCCCAGACAGTCCTAGCTAAATTCTTGCTTGAGAAATTGCTCTTTGCTAAGAAGCTATTATTGTTCCTTTTTGACCATTTTAATTGAAAATAATCACAGTAAGGTACTTAATTATTACCCAAAAATGATATGATACTGAGATAAAAATGTCATTTTGGTAAAATATTGCAGTGTCAATGATCTTCCCTCATATTTACAGAGTTATTGGCAAGCAGGAAAACTCTAAACCATAAATATTTACACAATATGTTACACAAACAAGAAGCATTGAAAAATCTAAACCATAAATATTTAAACAATATGTTACACAAACAAGAAGCATTGAAAAATCTAAACCATAAATATTTACACAATATGTTACACAAACAAGAAGCATTGAAAAATCTAAACCATAAATATTTAAACAATATGTTACACAAACAAGAAGCATTGAAAAATCTAAACCATAAATATTTACACAATATGTTACACAAACAAGAAGCATTGTAAAATCAACTGCAGAAATGCAGGATGAAAAACTGGTCACTTTTCCCACTTTTAGCACCATTTTGTTATTACAAGTTCTATGGGTGGTATCTTAAATGTTCCTAAATGGGGTTTTACTTGTGTTTTGTTACAAATGTAATGTTCGTCATGCCAATAAAGCATTTTGAATTGACCTGTATAGAATACAGAAGGCAGTGAGATGGACGTACTATAAGGAAATCATAATCATAACATTATATGACATTTGTAATTTCTTTATTATTATGGAACTTCTGTGAATGTAATGTTTATTGTTCATTTTTATTGTTTATTTCACTTTTGTATATTATCTACCTCACTTGCTTTGGCAATGTTAACATAGGTTTCCCATGCCAATAAAGCCCTTTGAATTGAATTGAATTGAGAGAGAGAAAGAGAGTGAGAAAGAGAGAAAGAGAGAAAGAGAGAGAGAAAGAAAGAGAGAGAGAGAAAGTGGGAGAGTAAGAGAAAGAAAGAGAGAGAGAGAGAGAGAGAGAGAGAGAGAGAGAGAGAGAGAGAAAGTGGGAGAGAGAGAGAGCCCTTCCTGTGTTCATAGAAGACAGAGGAATGTCAATGTCTGTCAGAGACCCCTCTGCGTCCTCTGACCTCTAACATCTGACCCCTTCAAGACAATGCCGTCTTCACCAGATCTCCACAGACCGCTATTTAGCTACTGTGAACTATGGATGGACTAAATATCTAAATATAGACTTTGAACGTCTCATTGTGCTTCCGCAACAACGACACTTTTCATTTTTAGTGTGCCATGGAATTCCTCCAAGCAATTTATTCAATTCCTGGATTTGTGAGGGGGATGCGAGGATTAGCAGAGCACTGCAACATGGGCCAAGATACTGAGTAGTAGAGGAGAGAGACAAAACACGAAGACCACAAAACACACAGAGGATGAATACTGGACACAACACAGACTTGTCTTCTAGTGACGAGGATGAGCATCCCACAGCCAAACATCACCAAAAACATACTGTACCGATGCCTACCGTATGGAGATCAGCTGTGGGAGTACACATTCACTTTCTGCTACACTTGGAGTTGGACACGGCGCCATGCAGGAAGCCTTAACACTGGTTGATTATGTATTTGTCACAGACAAACAGAAGCAGACAGAAGAACCAGTGTACTGTACTGAGTGTCAGAGAGCAGAGCAGACATGGTTAATATGAATGGTCCACGTGCAGCCAGTTAGCCACAGGCCTTCCATTCAAAGCTCACTGTAAGACTTCCAAGCCACTTTCCATTTCCAGTGCTTCATCTACTTTGTCTACAGCATATTCTGTAGGTATTTTACAGAGACCTCTTATTAAAATGTATTAAGCTGTCTGTACACTGCAGCCACTTGGACACCACTGCCCTTTCTCCAAATGAGTCCTTCTGTTCACACCAACTCTGACCTGTCCTAAGTTTTAGACAGCAAGACCAGAGCAAGACCATATGCCCCTATGTGGTCATGGTAATCAATCTGGTTCTGTTTTCTATACACCTCCTCCATGAATAACCCTACAGTACAGAACATTCCTAAGACCAGACTGGACTTGGTGAGTCATATTCAGGTTCTGTTTTCTAAACACCTCCTCCATGAATAACCCTACAGTACAGAACATTCCTAAGACCAGACTGGACTTGGTGAGTCATATTCAGGTTCTGTTTTCTATACACCGCCTCCTGTCCTAGTCTAGTGAGCCAGATACTTCCTCCCCAGCAATTCCTTTGTAAACAATTAGCCTGGGGACGAGGTTACTTCGGTCCAGTCCTGAGTTTGAATACCCTAACCAGTATGTGTCTGGGACCAGAGTATGAATGCCTCTATGTCCCCGAGACCAGACTGGATGGATGTGCTCCCAAGTGGCGCAGCGGTCTAAGGCACTGCATCTCAGTGCAAGAGGTGACACTAAAGTCCCTGGTTTGAATCCAGGCTGAATCACATCCGGACGTGATTGGGAGTCCCATAGGGAGGCGCACAACTGGACCAGTGTCGTCCGGGGTAGGCCGACATTGTAAATAAGAATTTGTTCTTAACTAACTTGCCTAGTTAAATAAATGTTACCCTTTGTTTTCTTAGGGAGCAACTGTTTTTCTATGGAGCTGTTCATTGCAGCATCTCCGTCCTGTCCTGACTTTAAATGTGTCCGTGAGCATCAGCACGGATATCATGGCTGGTTATTATCAGCCTCTGTTGTCTTTGGGAGCATCTACTTCGTTTTGGGGTGCTAGATAAACATGATGAGCTTCCTCTGCAATCTCCGATGTGGCTTGTAAACAGGAGCCATAGTTGTGTCCCGAATGGCACCCTACTCCCTTTGTAGTGCACTATACAGAGTCCATAAAGATCTGGTCAAACGTAGTACACTAAATAGGGAATAGGGTGCCATATGGGACACAAGCACAGACATGGCCAGAGACACAGATATACCCTGAGGTGCCTCCCAGAACAGTCAATCTCAGATCCATCGTCTGGACACTGAGAACAGGATGGAGAAGTAAGTCATTACACATCCCATAATTAAATAATACACTAATGCATGTAACAGGATGATAGGGCCAAATGGTGGTAATGCATGATACAGGGTGATAGGGCCACAGGGTGGTAATGCATGTTACAGGGTGATAGGGCCACTCAGTGGTAATGCATGTTACAGGGTGATAGGGCCACATGGTGGTAATGCATGTAACAGGGTGATAGGGCCACACAGTGATAATGCATATTACAGGGTGATAGGGCCACTCAGTGGTAATTCATGTTACAGGGTGATAGGGCCACATGGTGGTAATGCATGTAACAGGGTGATAGGGCCACACAGTGATAATGCATGTTACAGGGGGATAGGGCCACTCAGTGGTAATGCCTAATACAGGGTGATAGGGCCAAACGGTGGTAATGCATGATACAGGGTGATAGGGCCACAGGGTGGTAATGCATGTAACAGGGTGATAGGGCCACTCAGTGGTAATGTATGTTACAGGGTGATAGGGCCACATGGCGGTAATGCATGTTACAGGGTAATAGGGCCACATGGCGGTAATGCATGTAACAGGGTGATAGGGCCACACAGTGATAATGCATGTTACAGGGTGATAGGACCACTCAGTGGTAATGCATAATACAGGGTGATAGGGCCAAACGGTGGTAATGCATGATACAGGGTGATAGGGCCACAGAGTGGTAATGCATGTAACAGGGTGATAGGGCCACTCAGTGGTAATGTATGTTACAGGGTGATAGGGCCACATGGTGGTAATGCATGTTACAGGGTAATAGGGCCACATGGCGGTAATGCATGTAACGGGGTGATAGGGCCACACAGTGATAATGCATGTTACATGGTGATAGGACCAAACAGTGGTAATGCATGATACAGGGTGATAGGGCCACGGGGTGGTAATGCATGTAACAGGATGATAGGGCCACATGGTGGTAATGCATGTAACAGGGTGATAGGGCCACACAGTGATAATGCATGTTACAGGGTGATAGGGCCACACAGTGATAATGCATGTAACAGGGTGATAGGGCAACACAGTGATCATGCATGTAACAGGGTGATAGGGCCACAGGGTGGTAATGCATGTTACAGGGTGATAGGGCCAAGCGGTGGTAATGCATGTAACAGGGTGATAGGGCCAAACGGTCGTAATGCATGTTACAGGGTGATAGGGCCACAATGTGGTAATGCATGTAACAGGGTGATAGGGCCACACAGTGATAACGCATGTAACAGAGTGATAGGGCCACGTGGTGGTAATGCATATTACAGGGTGATAGGGCCACAGAGTGGTAATGCATGTTACAGGGTGATAGGGCCACCGGGTGGTAATGCATGTTACAGGGTGATAGGGCCACACGGTGGTGATGCATGTTACAGGGTGATAGGGCCACACTGTGGTAATGCATGTAACAGGGTGATAGGGCCACTCGGGGGTAATGCATGTAACAGGGTGATAGGGCCACACGGTGGTAATGCATGTTACAGGGTGATAGGGCCACACAGTGATAATGCATGTAACAGGGTGATAGGGCCACACAGTGATAACGCATGTAACAGAGTGATAGGGCCACTCGGGGTAATGCATGTAACAGGGTGATAGGGCCACACGGTGGTAATGCATGTTACAGGGTGATAGGGCCACAGGGTGGTAATGCATGTAACAGGGTGATAGGGCCACTCGGGGTAATGCATGTAACAGGGTGATAGGGCCACACGGTGGTAATGCATGTAACAGGGTGATAGGGCCACTCGGGGGTAATGCATGTAACAGGGTGATAGGGCCACACGGTGGTAATGCATGTTACAGGGTGATAGGGCCACACGGTGGTAATGCATGTTACAGGGTGATAGGGCCTAACAGCCTAGTGCTACCCCCAGACACACAAACACATCTGAACCAAATGAAAGACACACACGCGTGTGGTAGAGGATAACCATGGTCCTGATGAAGTAAAGGGTTTAAGAAAGGCCATCCTCAGGGCCCAAGCCAATTCAAGAAACATACGGGAGGATTTTTTTTTAATGATATTGCTGCTGATGCAGTATCATATAAAATGTTGGTCTCCATACCACCTTCTGTTCTGCCTGTATTAAATAAAGTCACCATCCCTGCATATCTGTTTGATTAATGATGAGTACAGTTCATAGTTGAGAGAGTGACAGAGAGAGATTGTGAGAGAGACAGAGAGAGAGACAGAGACAGAGAGACACACACACACACACACACACACACACACACACAACACCTCCCCTCTTCCATGTCCCTGCCAGAAAACACTGCTCATTTAGCTGATTCAAGATGGCCTCAAGCAAGAGGCCTTTTCCACTGATCACATTCAGGTCTGGATGATGTAGAGCCGTGGTTCCCAAACTTTTATAGTCCCGTACCCCTTCAAACATTCAACCTCCAGCTGTACCCCCTCTAGCAACAGGGTCAGCACACTCACAAATGTTGTTTTTTGCCATCATTGTAAGACTGCCACACACACACTATACGATACATTTATTAAACATAAGAATGAGGGTGAGTTTTTGTCACAATCCGGCTCATGGGAAGTGACAAAGAGCTCTTATAGGACCAGGGCACAAATAATCATAATCAAATAATAATAATCAATAATTTAGCTTTTTATTTAGCCATCTTACAAATGAAACGTTATTTGTTCATCAAAAATTGTGAAGAACTCAACACAGGTTAATGAGAAGAGTGAGCTTGAAAGGATGTAATAACTCTGCAATGTTGGGTTGTATTGGAGAGAGTCTCAGTCTTAAATCATTTTCCACACACAGTCTGTACCTGTATTTAGTTTTCATTCCAGTGAGGGCCAAGAATCCACTCTCACATAGGTACGTGGTTGAAAAGGGCATCAGTGTCTTAACAGCGCGATTTGCCAAGGCAAGAAACTCTGAGCGCAGCCCTATCCAGAAATCTGGCAGTGGCTTCTGATTATTTAAAATTTTCACAGAACCGCTTGTTGCAATTTCGATGAGGCTCTCTTGTTCAGATATTGGTAAGTAGACTGGAGGCAAGGCATGAAAGGGATAACGAATCCAGTAGTTTGTGTCGTCCGTTTCAGGAAAGTACCTGCATAATTGCTCACCCAGCTCACTCAGGTGGTTCGCTGTATCACATTTGACATTGTCCGTAAGCTTGAGTTAATTTGCACACAAAGAAATCATACAATGATGGAAAGACATGCGTGTTGGCCTTGTTAATGCAGACAGAGAAGAGCTCCAACTTCTTATAGCATCAATTCAAATCAAATCAAATGTTATTCGTCACTTACACGGTTAGCAGATGTTAATGCGAGTGTAGCGAAATGCTTGTGCTTCTAGTTCCGACCATGCAGCAATATCTAACAAGTAATCTAACCTAACAATTTCACAACAACTACCTTATACACACAAGTGTAAAGAAATTAATACGAATATGTATGCTTTTCTGAAAGGAGGGAGGGCCTTATATGCGTTGCGGAAGTTAAGAATAACAATGATCCAGGGTTTTTTCCAGCCCGGGTTGTGCAATCGATATGCTGATAGAATTTAGGGAGTCTTGTTTTTAGATTAGCCTTGTTAAAATCCCTAGCTACAATAAATGCAGCCTCGGGATATGTGGTTTCCAGTTTACATAGAGTCGAATGGAGTTCTTTCAGGGCCGTCGATGTGTCTGCTTGGGGGGGAATATATACGACTGTGATTATGATCGAAGAGAATTTTGTGCCGCACAATGAATATAGTAGCAGAAAGTCCCTGTAATCCTAGATTCAGATCATTCAGGTGAGAAACAACATCACCCAGACAGGCCAGTCGTGTGAGAAACTCGTCATCATGCAAGCGGTCTGACAAGTGAAAATGATGGTTAGTAAAGAAAACTTTAAGCTCGTCTCTCAATTTAAAAAAACGTGTCAATACTTTTCCCCTTGATAACCAGCGCACTTCTTCTGTATGTTGTAAAAGCGTGACATGGTTGCTGCCCATATCATTGCATAATGCAGAAAATACACGAGAGTTCAGGGGCCTTGCTTTAACAAAGTTAACCATTTTCACTATAGTGTCCAAAAATTATTTCAAGCTGTCAGGCATTCCCTTGGCAGCAAGAGCCTTTTGGTGGATGTTGTAGTGTACTGCTTGCATGCACGTTACCACTCCACTATGTCTTGCTATCATGGCTTTTGCGCCATCAATACAGATACCAACACATCTTGACCGCCAAAGTCCATTTGATGTCACAAAGCTGTCCAGTACTTTAAAAATATCTTCTCATGTTGTCCTGGTTTTCAGTGGTTTGCAGAAGAGGAAGTTTTCCTTAATTAATTGACCCCCCATAAACGTAACAGACATATACCAGGAGCTGTGCCAGGCCCGCCACGTCTGTTAGCTCATCCAGCTGTAACGCAAAGAATTCACTGGCTTGTAAGCGAAGCAGTAATTGTTTCAAAACATCTCCTGCCATGTCACTGATGCGTCGTGAAACAGTGTTGTTTGATGAAGGCATTGTCTGTATTGTTTTTTTGGCTTTTTCCCCAGCATTGTCCCAATCATATCCGCAGCAGGGGGAAGAATTAAGTCCTCCACAATAGTATGGGGCTTGCCTGTCCTAGCAATTCGGTAGCTCACCATATAAGTTGCAAGAATAACAGTTAATGTGATTGGATGTTAATTATTGGACTAGGTTGTATTGTTATTTCACTGAACACTAGATGGTTTCATTTTATTTTTGGCAGTGAAACAAGGCTACTCAGGCGAGAAAAAAAACTCACCCAAATGTACAGCCCCGTTGGAAAATATAAATGTACCATTTGAAAATGTCAAGAAAAAATGTTTTAAAATGTTTCTTTTATTTGAATCACATTTTTATTTGGGGTACCCCCGACGGCATTGCACGTACCTCAGTTTGGGAATACCTGATGTATAGGAAACGTGCTGCACTGAGGGGGACAGAAGAGGAACGTTTCCTTCCACTGGCCAGCCCTGCCTCCCACTAAGAATATCACAACATCTTGCATGTGTGTCCCGTCTTTGGGTGATTGAATTGAACAAGCACAATACACACATGCACACACAATAAACACCACACAGTACACAGACACACACACACACACACACACACACACACACACACACACACACACACACACACACACACACACACACACACACACAATCTAGAAGTGACTTAACACTCCCAGTGAGAGGCACTCAAATCCTTTCAGCACGTCTCAGATGAAATCCAGTCCTCCTCTGATGTGGGGTGATATATATACCAACCAGACCGACACCCTTTCTGCATCATGTCTGTGGTCGCCCCCGACCTGTCAGCCATGCTTAGCCACAATAAAGCCCACCTTAAATCAGCACTACAGGCCTGTTAGCCAGACTTAACCGTAAAACTGATCCCCAATCAGTGTTAGAAGTGTGATCAGCCACACTTGACAAAAGTAAAACTAACTGACCCTGTGAAAAACATAAAACTTCAGGTCTGGTAGCTATTAAGTGGAGCAACCTGACATTGATCTTACATTTCAGTTCAGGTTAGGTGGTGAGGTGAGCCGTGGTTAAACTGATCCTAAGTCAGTGTCTGGTGTTTGACCCTCTGAGCCAGACGTGATCACTAACTCAGTTCAGGCTAGCTAATGGTGAGCCGTGATAAAAAACGGATCCTAAATCAGTTCGCTAGAATCTGATCATTCCGGGAAGCAGTGTTCACTAACTCATTCCAGGCTGTGGTAAAACTGATCCTAAATCAGTTGGCAGGCAGTGGTCGTCAGGGAGGGAATTAAGAGACGTCAGCAGCACAGTGCTCTGCTCTCTAATGAGAAGGATAGTCTGACTCTGCTTCTCTGAGACATATGTTGGCATGGACCAGGAGCACATTCTCATACTCTCTATCCACCCCCCTCTCTCTCTGTGTTCCTCTCTCTCGTCCTAACTGCTTGGTCACTGTGTTCTGGGGAACACTCTCTTGGGTTGTTTTCTTTATTATGGGTTCTGACATTGGTTCTCTCTTGGGCTCTATTGGGTTCTGAAATTGGTTCTCTCTCTTGGGTTTCATTGGGTTCTGACATTGGTTATCTCTTGAGCTCTACTGGGTTCTGAAATTGGTTCTCTCTTGGGTTCTATTGGGTTCTGACATTGGTTCTCTCTTGGGTTCTATTGGGTTCTAATATTAGTTATCCCTTGGGCTCTACTGGGTTCTGACATTGGTTATCTCTTGGGTTCTGAAATGACTTTTTACTCCAACTGGATAGACTTCAACTTCTGCTGCGATCACTTCATTATGTTCACAGTAGAATTCATCTATTTGCTTAGTCACTGTTTTATGTGCTGCTTAGTCACTGTTTTATGTGCCGCTTAGTCACTGTTTTATGTGTCGCTTAGTCACTGTTTTATGTGCCGCTTAGTCACTATTTTATGCGCCACTGCTGCGCCAATCAGCTCCCGAGTGGTGCAGCGGTCTAAGGCACTTCATCTCAGTGCAAGAGGTGTCACTGCAGTTCCTGGTTCGTATCCAGGCTGCATCACATCCGGCTGTGATTGGGAGTCCCATAGGGCACACAATTGGCCCGGAGTTGGCCGTCATTGTAAATAACATGACTTGCCTAGTTAAATAAAATTTAAAAAATGTGTTGTTATATGATTAGGCTACAAAGTCATCTCTACCCGTAGATGTGGCTGTCTTTTTAGGGTCCCTATAAATCTCAGTGGAAAGTCATTTAATGTGTGCGTAGGATATAACAGAATGTGTGTAGGTTGTGCTCAAACACAGACGTGTCGCAATATGCAATGAAGACAGGACTGAGAAAACATAAGATCCTAAGATCCTAAACATAGTCCTATTGGTCAAGTCAAGTGTTGACTGGAATGGATGTAGGCAGAGGACGTTGTACATTAAACAAGAACAACATTGGCAGCCATACAGTAAAATAATGCCTCAGAGTCAATTGGAACTTACACCATTGACCCATTCATTCAACAGGGACTTTCCCCCATTGACCAATTCATTCAACGGGGACCGTTCACCAATAACCAATTCATTCAACAGGGACCGTTCCCCATAGACCCATTCATTCAATAGGGACTGTTCCCCATAGACCCATTCATTCATTAGGGACTGTTCCCCATTAACCAATTCATTCAATAGGGACTGTTCCCCATGACCCATTCATTCAACAGGGACTGTTCCCCAATAACCAATTCATTCAACAGGGACCGTTCCTCATAGACCCATTCATTCAACAGGGACCGTTCCCCAATAACCAATTCATTCAACAGGGACCGTTCCCCATAGACCCATTCATTCAATAGGGACTGTTCCCCATAGACCCATTCATTCATTAGGGACTGTTCTCCATTAACCAATTCATTCAATAGGGACCATTCCCCATAGACCCATTCATTCAATAGGGGCTGTTCCCAATTTACCAATTCATTCATTGGGGACTGTTCCCCATTGACCAATTCATTCAATAGGGACTGTTCCCAATTGACCAATTCATTAAATAGGGACTGTTCCCAATTGACCAATTCAGTCAATAAGGACTGTTCCCAATTGACCAATTCATTCAATAAGGACCGTTCCCATTCATTCAGTGTGTCCATCTACAGTATGCACTGTGTGTGAAGCCCATGGAGCTGCCTGCCATATCTGATTCCATATTGGAACTGGAACTTCCAAATCTATTCCTTGGACCACTAGTTTTTAAAGGCCTGGAACAAGGAATAGGATTACAAGTCACCACCCACTGAATTACATAATTCTCCCTGCTGGTTGTCAAGGATTTCATGCCAGAATATTCCCCATCCCCAATCGTGCTCTATCACACACCCACAAACTCATCCAAACCCTCATCCAAATATTACTAACAACCGACTCATATTCAAAAGTGCTGATCATAAAGCTTTTTATCAGCGGAGCTAACTTGCAACACAAAGCTGGGATAGGAGTTAAGGGAGCTGCTTAAACATTTCACAGAAAGACAATAAATACACCCTGTGATGGGGTCACAGGGTTCACTTGTAGGCAACCTTCCTCTCCCTGTAGGCAACCTTCCTCTCCCTGTAGGCAACCTTCCACTCCCTGTAGGCAACCTTCATCTCCCCGTAGGCAACCTTCCTCTCCCCGTAGGCAACCTTCCTCTCCCCGTAGGCAACCTTCCTCTCCCTGTAGGCAACCTTCCTCTCCCTGTAGGCAACCTTCCTCTCCCTGTAGGCAACCTTCCTCTCCCTGTAGGCAACCTTCCTCTCCCTGTAGACAACCTTCACCTCCCTGCAGACGCATACAAAGCTCTCCCTTGAAATCCTTTTGGTAAATCTGACCATAACTCTATCCTCCTGATTCCTGCTTTCAAGCAAAAATTAAAGCAGGAAGCACCAGTGACTCGGTCTATAAAAAATTGGTCAGATGAAGCAGATGCTAAACTACAGGACTGCTTTGCTAGCACAGACAGATTCTTCTGATGGCATTGAGGAGTACGCCACATCAGTCACTGGCTTTATCAATAAGTGCATCGAGGACGTCGTCCCCACAGTGACTACGTACATACCCCAACCAGAAGCCATGGATTACAGGCAACATTCGCACTGAGCTAAAGAGTAGAGTTGCAGCTTTCAAGGAGTGGAACTCTAACCCGGAAGCTTATAAGAAACCCCGCGATGCCCTCCGACGAACCATCAAACAAGCAAAGTGTCAATACAGGACTAAGACCGGCTCCGACGCTCGTCGGATATCTCCCTTACGGATCAGTCCATCCTCACCTCCTCCATCACCATCTGGTTTGGGTCTGCGTCTACCCGCTGCACTATGCATTGTGGCAGGTAGCATTCTCCTGACATCCGCCAACCGCAGATTCGACCGTCGGACTGCTATATGGTGAAGCGTGATTCATCATTTTAGAGAACACGTTTCCACTGCTCCAGAGTCCAATGGCGGTGAGCCTTACACCCCTCCAGCCGACGCTTGGCATTGCGCATGGTGATCTTAGGCTAGTGTGCTGCTGCTCGGCCATGGAAACCCATTTCATTAAGCTCCCGACAAACAATTGTTGCTTCCAGAGGCAGTTTGGAAATCGGTAGTTAGTGTTTCAACCGACAGACAATTTTTACGCGCTACGCTCTTCAGCACTTGTTGGTTCCGTCCCGTTCGTTCTTCGCAGCTGAGCCGCTTTTGGTCCTAGACGTTTCCACTTCACAATAACAGCACTTACATTTGACCGGGGCAGCTCTAGCAGGGTAGAAATTTTATGAACTGACTTTTTGGAAAGGTGGCATCCTATGACGGTGCCACGTTGAAAGTAACTGAGCTCTTCAGTAAGGCCATTATACTGCCAATGTCTGTCTATGGAGATGGCATGGCTGTGTGCTCAATTTAATATACCTGTCAGCAAAGGGTGTGGCTGAAATAGCCGAATTTGAAGGAGTGTTCACATACTTTTGAATATATAGTATATGAGCCAACCTCCCTTCAGCAGCCTCCACTGGTATACCCACAGTACATGTGTATATCTGCTCATTCTCTTATAGCTCTATGCTCACTCTACCTAGTTGTATATAATGTATGCAAACTTTCTGTCAATTCCGCTGTCTGTATTCTGTCTCTAAATGTTGTCTATCACTAGCAGCACCATATCACCAGGTGACATTCTGAGTATGTTGTCTATCACTAGCAGCACCATATCACCAGGTAACGTTCTGACTGTGTCAATGTAATTAGTGAATATCGGTGATTCTGAAACGCTCAACAATGGGTTTCGGCGCCAAACCATATGAAGACGCTCCAAACTCAAACTCTAATACATGTTTCTCATATTTTACAGGTGATCAGTAACAATCAAGAGGACATTTCTAACCCACATCATTATCAATGAATAGATGTGCTTCTCATCAACCGTAAATCATCTGTAACTATACAGTAATAACTCAGTGTAGGAACTGTGTGAACTTGAACTAGCTAACTTTTCTCGTGTTCCATGGGTCAAAGTTCAGGGCCATGTACATAAGCCAGGCTGATCCATCATGAAGAATGTCTAAATGCTTTGCAAGTAGGTTTCCCTGACCCGGAAGTGAAACACTGTGTGTTGTGTGTGTTGCATTATTGCCCTCCTGGCCTAGATCAGAAGAGAAAATCAGAAGAAGAAAAAAACATTTGTTTTGGAGAAGAACAACATGGTGGTGCAGTGGATTGTGTGTTGCCCTGCAGTAGCTGAATACTGTGGATAATGTGAACGAGGTGCCCCGTGCAGTCTGTACATCATCTCAGTGTGATGCCACAGTGATGGATGGGTCTGGCCTCTTGCTGCTGGGGGTGAGAGGAAAGAGAGGAGGGTTGAGGGCTGGTCTGATCACTGCTCTGAGGCCTGGTGCACAGATGATGCAGGGCTGAAGCACACACAAAAACACACACAGATGCACACACAGATACAGATGCACGCACACATACACACACACACACACACACACACACACACACACACACACACACACACACACACACACACACATGCACACACCCTCAGGGGCCTTGTGTATCTGCTGACAGCCTCTGATCCTCTGTGTGTGTGTGTGTGTGTGTGTGTGTGTGTGTGTGTGTGTGTGTGTGTGTGTGTGTGTGTGTGTGTGTGTGTGTGTGTGTGTGTGTGTGTGTGTGTGTGTGTGTGTGTGTGTGTGTGTGTGTCTGTGTGCTTCTTTTGGTGGGGTGTTGATAGTGCATCTGGAACACCAGAGTACCATGGACAGAGTTTTCTGGGGGGGGTTTTGGAGCATTGTGTAAAACAGGATTACTCTTAACACAATCAAGACATACCAGAAAAACAATTTTCCATGGCCGGATTATTACATTTCATCAGAAAAAAAGCACAATGTCTAATATCCTATATCTTGACATTTGAAGAGCTTGACTTTCCTTCCCCTCAGAGCTTTGTGGAGCTTCTTATCTTTTCTCAGAGCTGGTGTTTGTTTGTGAACCTATCGACCCTGGTTGCTGTAGCTGGTGCCTGGCGTGTCTCTAGCGTCTCTCCCACTGTTGTTGTTCTTATTGTTGTGCTAAAGTGAAGATAACCAACCTCCCAACCTCCCTCACCTCCCACAGTCCTCTTCCCCTCCTACCCCTTCTCACCCATCCTCCCCACCTCTCCTTCCAAGTTTTATGTGAGATGGGTCTCTTGAGGCTCTGGGACCGGGGTCACCGGAGGTCACGACCTTGGGGTTGCTAGATGACTGGACTCTAAATGTGCCGTCACACCTGCTCCAGTCCCACCAGAGAGTCACGATTGTTCTTTGAAAATAATTAAGGGAGAAACTTGGCTTTTTTCCCTAATATGTTTCATTACATGGGGATTAATCCAATACATGGTGGAATCCAACACATGAGGAGCCCAAAAGCACTGCTTTTTGACTCATTGCTTCCTTAACCCGGAAGCCAGACACACCAATTTATTGGGAGGAAACCATGTCCAACTGGAGAACGAAGTCATCTTGCGGGAGCCCGGCCCACCACAAGGAGTCGCTAGAGCACAATGGGACAAGAAAATCCCGGCTGGCCAAACCCTCCCCTAACCTGGACGAGGCTGGGCCAATTGTGCGTTGCCTCATGGGTCTCCCGGTCAAGGCCATGCTTTCAGTTTTGCACGAATGCTGCCATCTATCCACAGTTTTTGGTTTGTTACATTTTAATCATCACTGTTTCAACATCCTCTATGCACTATCTGATGAGCCCAGTGACAGAGTCAGTGTAGTTGTCGATGTTATTTCCAGAGGTGACCCAGAACATTTCCCAGTCCACGTGATCGAGAAACAGTCCTGTAGCATGAATTCTGATTAGTCAGACCAATGCTGAACAGTCCTTATCACGGGTGCTTCTTGTTTCAATTTCTGTATATATGCGGGGAAGAGCAGAATGGAGGTGTGATCTGATTTGTCAAAGGGGGAGGGTCTTGTAGCTGCCATGGAAGGGAGAATAACAATGGTCACGCGTCCTCTCTCCACGTGTAACACAGGAGAGGTGTTGGTGGAATTTCAGGAAATGTTTTCCTATCAATTCTACTGAGGTTTCCTGGTGGCAAGATTGTCATATTTTACATTCAGCACAAAGGTTTTGATAGTTCCAAACCAATTATTTGTCCAGTTAAATGATTGCAAGTGTATTGACATGAAACTCCTACAAAGCATTATAGTTGGCTGCTTTCCAAGCCAGTAATTGTGTCTATTGGCATACAGTAACAGTGATGTTTGATAGAGGTTGTTTGGTATGCCCGAGCTAAACCCTTCCACAAGGTAATTTTTCTCAATGGCAAACATTACTCATCTGAGCTCTTAAAAGCTTTGTAAACACCAGTATATGGGATCTGTCAAGACATGGGATCAACTTACAGTGGGCTAGGCCCCTTATTGGGACTGTGGACACACATGGTCTTGTTTATTTTACCTGATGTCTTGTTACAGTCAGCAGATACTAGACACTACATACTATTCCCTGGACACACATGGTCTTGTTTATTTTACCTGATGTCTTGTTACAATATTTACATGTTGACTGTTTGTGGAGTCTCATGAAGTCATATTTAGTCATATTTTTCAGTTCTCGTATTTCATTTCTGGGATTGCCATGCCATATTGATGTAACCTCTCAAAGAAAACCTTCTTGATATCTATACTCTTAGAAAAATTGTCCTATCTAGAACATAAAAGGGTTCTTTGGCTGTCCCCATAGGAGAACCCATTGAAGAACCATTTTTGGTTCCAGGTAGAACCCTTTTGTGTTACATGTAGAACCTTCCCCACAGAAGGTTCTACATGGAACCTAAAAGGGTTCTACCTGGAACCAAAAAGGGTTCTCCTATGGGGACAACCGAAGAACACTTCTGGAACACTTTTATCTAAGAGTGTAGTTTCTAGTTTTCAGTAACAAACAACAAGCTGCTTGCTTCCAACGTCTCATGTGAGCCAATAAAAGAGAAGACAGTAGACAGTGGATCAGCCCATCAGACAGCCAGTAAAGGAATGTGTTTTTTTAGGCTCCAAGTATGGAGGGAGACGTTCAGAGTGAGATCTTCTGGGAGATCTGGCGCTTCTGCCAGGGGATGCTCTGGATTTACGACCGACCAAGCAAAGGGGGAGAAGAGACCCTCAATGCCAGGGCCAGGGTTAAGGGGACTGAGTGGCAGCCTGTCTGTTGGACAAAGCTTGACCATCACTCCTTCTCTCACTCCACTGGTATACCCTGACCTGGGTTCAAAATTATTTCAAATACTTTTATTGAACTTGCCTGGAGAGCCAGATGGGTGGATTTGCACTTTTTGGGACTATTCCATTGGTTCCATTGAATGAGGCATGCTGGAGTTCACTGAATGAAAATACATGATGATCTTATTTTGGAATATACAGTGCATATTAAATTAGCAGCGGTTGCAAACATCTACTGTTTCTGCATAGTGAACTACTTATAGAGGATGATGCTGCTATGGGAAAGATTCAGACTGTTGGTCTGTGGGTTCAGTTCAGACTGGCTCCTCTTCTCCAGACTCATAAATACAGCCAGACCACTAATGTCTTCAGACAAACTGCCCGGCCTCCAACCCTTCACTCGTCTTCAAACAGCCAATGAATTAGCTCTTTAATCAAATCAGCTGCAGCAGCATTCCATACATAAAGGAACCTTCAGACAGTGAAAGAAATTAAGAGTTTATTTCCAAAATGCTATATGCACCAATTTGTTTATATATATATTTTTTCACCAGAAATGATGTGCTTATGGATATTTTGATGTGTGTGTAAAATGTATCTATTCTCAGATTTTTTATTCATTGATTTTAGACTATGTGTTTTTTGTTGTTGTTGCTAAATGCTATATGTCCATTGTTTAGCTGGAATGGAATGTTCGTATCCTGTATATTTGACTGTGATATGTGATTGTCTCACCTAGCTATCTTAAGATGAATGTACTTACTGTAAGCTGCTCTGGATAAGAGCATATGCTAAATGATTAAATCATCAAATGAAAAAAGTTTTACATTGATGATAAAACCTATCATTATTTGTCTCTGAAATTAAAACCAGTAAATCCAAGATTTTAAACAAATACATGTCTGTCATTGAACAACCCCATGCCATCAATAGATAGTGAAAAAACACACCAATCTCTTTGATAATTTATTGAAATAAAAAGCAAATATACCAATAATTTTCCATCTATTTGGCATGAAACTCTTCAAATGTATACTGTTGGTCTTATCTAGTGGTGGAGAGATGATACACTGTGGGGAGGGAGATAAACAGTGAGGAGGGAGATAAACAGTGGGAGGGAGATAAACAGTGGTGAGGGAGATAAACAGTGGTGAGGGAGATAAACTGTGGGGAGGGAGATAAACAGTGGGGAGGGAGATAAACTGTGGGGAGGGAGATACACTGTGGGGAGGGAGATACACTGTAGGGAGAGAGATACACCGTGGGGAGGGAGATACACCGTGGGGAGGGAGATAAACTGTGGGGAGGGAGATAAACAGTGGGGAGGGAGATAAACTGTGGGGAGGGAGATATACTGTAGGGAGGGAGATACACCGTGGGGAGGGAGATAAACTGTGGGGAGGGAGATAAACAGTGGGGAGGGAGATAAACTGTGGGGAGGGAGATAAACAGTGGGGAGGGAGATAAACAGTGGTGAGGGAGATAAACAGTGGTGAGGGTGATAAACTGTGGGGAGGGAGATACACTGTGGGGAGGGAGATACACTGTGGGGAAGGAGATACACTGTAAGTAGGGAGATACACCGTGGGGAGGGAGATAAACAGTGGGGAGGGAGATAAACAGTGGGGAGGGAGATACATGGTAGGGAGGGAGATACACCGTGGGGAGGGAGATAAACAGTGGGGAGGGAGATAAACAGTGGGGAGGGAGATACACTGTGGGGAGGGAGATACACTGTAGGGAGGGAGATACACTGTGGGGAGGGAGATACACTGTGGGGAGGGAGATAAACAGTGGGGAGGGAGATACACTGTGAGGAGGGAGATAAACTGTGGTGAGGGTGATAAACTGTGGGGAGGGAGATACACTGTGGGGAGGGAGATACACTGTGGGGAAGGAGATACACTGTAAGTAGGGAGATACACCGTGGGGAGGGAGATAAACAGTGGGGAGGGAGATAAACAGTGGGGAGGGAGATCAACTGTGGTCCTATTTACACCTGCTGATATATGGTGATGGGAACAATCTCACTTGCTGAGGATTCGCTTCTCTGGGTATTTTTGAGAGCGTTCCCTAAAATTTCAGTTGAAAGGCATAGTTCATTTGAAAGACAAAAAACATTACTTCTTGATTGCGTATGTGAACAGATGTACAGATGTTCAATGAACACACTTTGTAAGTATCATACCACACACATCTGTGAGTAACATGAATATGTGAATGTACACAATGTGTTATTATGAGGTGGCTACATAAGCCCTACTGTACATCCCATAAATTGATTATAGACATTGAGACTGACAAAAAAAACATAATGACAGAATTTGAGATATAAGAAACAATCTGCAATACATGAATACACACTCTTGTGTACCACGTTCTGCCTGATGTGTTACAACCACCGTGGCTAAAGATTATGAGCAAGAAGACCATAAATAATTCCTCAACACCTTCATCCTCAAGAACAAACATCACTGTAATCTACATGTCCAAGAGCTTTGTGTGTCCATTCTGTATACGAGTTAGAACATCAGTGTGTGTGGTTTGATTGTGTGCGTGTGTGTGTTCTTACATTCATATGGCTAAGCATATCCGCGTGTTTTCAAGTGTCCAGAGTAAGTTCACTTGTCCCAGTCCCACACACCCCTGATTGAAGCCAGATGAGCTCTCCTCGAGGTCCCAAACCAAAAACACCTGTACTCCCATCTCCGTTAGGAATTTATAAGGTTCAAATGCCGCCACTACAATAACCACATGTGGGCCCCTGGGCCACGCTGGAGCGGCACTTCTAGCATAACATGGGATTTGTGAATATGATCCCAACCAGTAGGTTCCAGCCAAGCCCCCCTCATTCATAAACAATCAGGCAGCTCACAGAGGTAGACAAGGTCATAGATTGGTTCAATACTCAGGACGAGTAGCTAGGACAATAACCACTAAACAAAGCTCCTCACAAATTCATTATTCCAAGGAGGGGAGGGGAGGGGTGGGGGTGGGGGCATGGAACTGATGAGATATGAGTTATCCCACTACTGTAGATGTGTTCCATCTGAACTAAAGAAGTCTAGGGTCAGATTCATTAGCGCATGGAACGGAAAATGTTTTGCAGCAGAAAATGTAAAAGTAGTCTCTCCCTGTTTCCTTCTGTTTACTTCCGTTTGGTGTTTAATGAACTGGGTCTGGGTGTGTAGTCAGGGGTCTGTGGGGAGAGGAACCAGAGCCTAAGTAGGGAGACTCTTGGTCTTTGCACCAAATGGCACCCTATTCCCTATTTACGGACCCTGCTCAAAAGTAGTGCACTAACTGGGGAATAGGATACCATTTGGGACGCAAACTTGGTATGATGTGATAGCGGCTAATGTGAGCCTCTATCTCCAGCTGCATCTCTAACTCAATTCTCTAATGACGGTCACGAGCCGGTGACAAGTCGATGTCACATGTGAGCGTAGGAATCTGAGAATAAGAGGGATACTCACACTGTTGACTTTACAGTAACAGAGGAGCATTTCAAGGTTTCAGACCCAGTCCCAGGCTAAGCCCCAAATGGCAACCTATTCCCTATGTATTGAACTACATATGACCAAGGCCCATGGCTCTGATCAAAAGTAGGCCATTATATGGGGAATGGTGCCATTTTGGAAGCAGACCCAGTCTCAAATACATTGTTGGTACTTTCCCCCTTTTAGAACTACAGGAACATGACCTGAGAAGTTAATTTAGTACTGCTGGACTTATAACTGAGTGTTCAGTCACAAGTCACTGCGAGACTTCCCACACCAGCAACAGGCATATCTGTTTTCAAATACTCACCGGTACAAAATAGGCTTTAAAAGTGTCTGAAAATATAATGAGTTCATATTGATAAGCCCGGAGTTCCAAATGTAAAAACGGTCAATAATTGGTCTTTGGAATATTGAAAATCTAATTATATTGATAATTTATTACATTACTGGCAGTGTCAAAAATCCCACACCTGGTTGCGTGACATGAGGTCTGGCTTTGGACTAACACCACACAGGAACTCCATTTAATTCACTTCAGATTACTTATTATTACTGTAGGTACTTACCCATTTTATCCCAGCACTAGACAAAAACTAAAATTGTTGATAATAATATTCCTACATTCAGAAAGTATTCAAGCCCCATTGACTTTTTTCACATTTTGTTGTGTACCAAACTAAGGATGGATCAACAACATTGTAGTTACTCCACAATACTAACCTAAATGACAGAGTGAAAAGAAGGAAGCCTGTACAGAATTAAAATATTCCAAAACATGCACACCCTGTTTGCAATAAGGCAGTAAAGTAATGGTGCAAAACATTTGGCAAAGCAATTAACATTTTGACCTGAATACAAAGTGTTATGTTTAGGGCAAATCCAATACAACACATCACTGAGTAC
Organism: Oncorhynchus tshawytscha; assembly: GCF_018296145.1. NCBI lineage: Eukaryota > Metazoa > Chordata > Actinopteri > Salmoniformes > Salmonidae > Oncorhynchus > Oncorhynchus tshawytscha. The sequence goes on from NC_056437.1 coordinate 14,117,608, forward strand.
CACTCGCCATATTGTCAAGCATAGTGGTGGCTGCATCATCTTTTGGGTGTGCTTGTAATGTTTAAGGACTGGGGAGGTTTCAGGATAAAAAATACATGGGATGGCGCTAAGCACAGGCAAAATCCTAGAAGAAAACCTGGTTCAGTCTTCTGTCCACCAGAAACTAGAGGAGGAATTCACCTTTCAGCAGGACCTTTACCTAAAACATAAGGGAAAGTCTACACTGGAGTTGCTTACCAAGAAGACAGTGAATGTTCCTGAGTGGTCAAGTTACTGTTGTGACCTAAATCTACTTGACAATCTATGGCAAGACCTGAAAATGGTTGTCTAGCAATGAGCAACAACCAATTTGATCAAGCTTGAAAAATTGTTTTAATATTAATGGACAAATGTTGCAAAATCCAGGTGTGGAAAGCTCTTAGAGACTTACCCAGAAAGACACACAGCTGTAATCGCTGCCCAAGGTGCTTCTACAAAGTATTGAGTCAGTGGTGTGAATATTATGTAAATGAGACATTTTATTTTCAAAAAACATATTTTCACTTTGTCATTATGGGGTATTGTGTGTAGATGGGTGAGAATTATTATTATTTTTTAATCCATTTGACTTCAGTCTGTAACACAACAAAATGTGGAATAAATCAAAGGGGTCTGAATACTTTTTGAAGGCACAACAAAATGTAATCCAAGCCATTATGACTGTCTCAGTTAATAGGAACCAGGACAGTTCTAGAAACTTGCTTCACTTTTGTATGTTCAATGTTTTTCACAGGAAGTTGCACCACTCACACAAGTGTCCAAATTAGGCTTCAACACCCCCCCCCCCGCAGTACCACACACCCCCGCCGTAAGCCACTGATGACTTTACGTATAACTGCGGAGTTATAGGTGGCGTGGCTATCGGAAATGTTCCTAAACAATTATCTGTAATTGCAGTGGGTTCCAATAGCAACAGATGAGAATGAATAGCGTATGGGTAAATAACTGTATGTGCGTCGTGCCCCACTGTATCACATTGACCAATTTCACACATCTATATACCAGCCGGCGAGGATCATTTCAAAGCCGTTCAGATTCTTAGGTTCGTTCAAATAAGCCATGATGAACTTGCTTACTTGAGGTTAAAAAATTGTAAATTCAATGTAAAAGCAATTTACACCCAATGGATGGTTTTATGAGTCACGATGCATCATTAATAATTGAGTACACGGTTAATGTCTGTGTGCCTGTGGGACGCGCACAGGAACCTGGATAGTGGACACACACAAGTTAAAACATGCGCGCGCGACAGGCTGTTCGCTCGTAGGTTAATAAACTGGTGATAACATGCATATTCAGAGAAAATATCACCTACCGAGTGCTGTCGCTAATTTCAAATATTGCATTTGCCGGAGCATCTTGGAATAATCAGTTTCCACGGCGGCTGGAGCTGGTATTCTTCGGCCTTTCCCGTCAGACGCGCAATATTCAACTGAAGACAGAACTCTCTAGAGGCGTGAGGGGTGATTGAACTACTCTGAGAATTAGTCTGGCATTTCCTGCATGCTAGCATCTGCGTTTGAAGTATTTTAAACTTGCAAGAGGAACCCTGTAACTGTCACTTAAATACTGGCATTTATTCCGTTTTTAAAAAGAAGTGTTATTATTCTCCTGGTCTCCCGGTACATCACTGCTCCATATCCTCTTCTGCTGCGTAGGCTACTGTGTGGAGTGGACGGGACCGGGAGAAGAAGTCAGGACCCAAGACTTCAGTTCACCCTGAAATCATAGGCACTGACTGTGTGGGAGTTGGCTTGCCAAGTCAACCCATGGGAAAATCTTACCATGCAAATAAAACCAGTGACAGAGACGTCTGACTCTGGAAATAATAGCAGTTAGTTATTTTGGAATGGGGAATCGCCACCAAACCAATTTGTCTTGGAAATGTCAACCTTTTTTTGCCAGTACTCCACCGCCACCAGTGTTAAGTTCTGTAGCCTATTTCAAAAGATATTACTTTGCTACAACTTTGGAATTAGGGGAAAATAGCAGGTGCCCCCAGCCCTATACCGGATACTTCACATTTAAATAGGCAACTGGCAACATTTTTTCTTTAACCCTTATTCTATCAGGTAGACTGACTGAGAACACATTCTCATTTACAGCAACGACCTGGAGAATAGTTACAGGAGAGAGGATAAATGAGCCAATTGTAGACTGGGGATGATTAGGTGACCATGATGGTATGAGGGCCAGATTGGGAATTTAGCCAGGATACCAGGGTTAACACCCCTACTCTTACGATAAGTGCCACGGGATTTTTAGTGACCACAGAGAGTCAGGACACCCATTTAACATCCCATCCAAAAGACAGCACCCTACACAGGGCAATGTCTCCAATTATTGGGATATTTGTTCTAGACCAGAGGAAAGGGTGTCTCCTACTGACCCTCCAACACCACTTCTAACAGGATCTGGTCTCCCATCCAGGGATTGACCAGGACCAACCCTGCTTAGCATCAGAAGCAAGCCAGCAGTGGGATGACTGACAACTACCTGATAATGTCAAAGAAAACCAATTAACAATAAAAGCAACTGAGGTCACACGAAATGTTGATGGAACTATTTCAGTAAGAATATTTGCCAGCTAACGATCATTCAGTTAGTTTTTTTTTTAAATGCTGTCATGCCCTGACCTTAGAGAGCCTTTTAATGTCTCTATTTGGTTTGGTCAGGGTGTGATTTGGGGTGGGCATTCTATGTTTTGTTATCTATGATTTTGTATTTCTATGTTTTGGCCGGGTATGGTTCTCAATCAGGGACAGCTGTCTATCGTTGTCTCTGATTGGGAACCATACTTAGGTAGCCCTATTCCCCTCCTTTCTTTGTTTCACGGTTTGTTTTGTAGTGTTAATTTGTTTTTGTCGGCGTCATATAAATAAAGAATATGTACGTTCACCACGCTGCACCTTGGTCTTCCTCCTTCAACAGCCGTGACAAATGCTCTATCATTATCATGTAAAGAACATAGTCTTTACCATCTCCTTATCGATAATACAATCTGTACAAATGACATTTGCTTTAATTTTTGGGTTGTAATAACAGGATAACATTAGATTAAGATTTAGAGGTATGAGGGTGTGCTCCTGGTTTATGACAAGTTATGACAAGCAAGTCCCATGGGTGACTTGGCAAGCCAACTCCCACACACTCAGTGCCTATGATATGATGGTTGACTCTTACCTAACCCTCCTGACAGTTAATTTACTATGCATGTTCTAGAAAAGATCCTTGTGGGTTTCTTATGGTAGACAGGGGGAATAACATCCAGAAATTCGGTTACACTCTTGTAAAAAAAAAAATGGTTTTAAAAAGGTTTCTTCTGCTGTGACCATAGGAAAACCTTTTTGGGGCCCAGGTAGAATATTTTTGGGTCCAGGTAGAACACTTTTGGGGTCCAGGTAGAACACTTTTGGGGTCCAGGTAGAACACGTTTGGGGTCCAGGTAGAACACTTTTTGGGTCCAGGTAAAAATCATTTTTGGGTCCAGGTAGAACACCTTTTGGTTGCAGGTAGAACTCTTTTGGGTTTCATGTGCCCTCTGTGAAAAGGGTCCTACATGAAACCCAAAAGGGTTATATCTGGAGCCAAAAGGGTTCTACGTGGAACCAAAAAGGGATCTTCAAAGCGTTCTTCTATGGGGACAGCTGAAGAACCTTGTTAGGTTCTAGATAGCACCCTTTTTTCTAAGAGTTAGCTATATGAGGGGATTGGGATTAGCCTGGAAACCAAATTGATTTGTTCTGTTTATTAAGATCGTATCCGTTTTGATTACAGGCAAGATTGTGACAACCTCCCATTGTTAAAATATAATAAGTAAGAGAACATGCAGCCACAGAAACCGAGAAGGGGGGTTGATTATTATGGCAAATTCTTCATAACAATTCTCAGATTGAGACTATGCCCTGAGCCTCACGGCGCTGTTGTTGTGGTGTGTGTGGTTTTGGATGCTGGTTACATGAGATGTATTCCTATTTACCTTGACATCATTTTCCATCTGGGAGGTAATGCCATAGTAGATACCTGCCTGTCTGTTTCTACAATCCCTCAGTGGCTTGAACATTGTGTGTCCGTTTCATTACTGTATAATACTGTACATGTTAAAATGGGCAGCTTCAGTCATCTGATTCTAACCATCCCTTCTGGTTAGTTCTAGTCGGGCAGCTTAGTCTCTCATTCAGAGGACCCACACTTTTGTTAGTGTCTTATTGGTCAAGGTTACACCTAATACTTATCATCGCATCTCCTTCAGCCTATCAGTGGCCTTGATTCCCGGGACTTCAGTTTCAGTTAGTCTATGAACCCAGCACACTGTGTGGTCAGAAACGTGCTTTCCCCATTCTGATGAGCACTTCCACGGTTTTCCCTCCTGTTGAACTTTTCCTCCTGTGGACTGAATCGCTTTATGTCTGATGTTTAATTGTGCATCTAAACGACCACATAGTTAATGTCAGTTATCACTGGACATGATTCTCAGTTATCTGAACCATGAGTGGTCAGATGTGTGTGTGATGCCCCCGCACAGTGACACATTGACTCTGAACCGCTACCCCCTGTATAAAGCCCTGCTATTGTTATTTACTGCTGCTCCTTAATTATTTGTTATTCTTATCTCTTACTTTTTTTTTAGGTATTTTCTTAAAACTGCATTGTTGGTTAGGGACTCGTAAGTAAGGATTTCACTGTAAGGTTGGGCGCATGTGACAAATACAATTTGATGTGTGTGTGAACATCTTCTTCAATTAAACTCCTCCTAACCTGGACATCCGCCTCGTCCTTGTTCTGACCGGACGGTCTGTGGTGGTTGCCACCTGCCTTAAGCCAGCACCTAAGATTTCTTATTACGTTTATGGTCCTTCGATTCTCTACAACCCTACCCCTATTTTTCAATTCTTATTTCTAGATGTTTCATACACACAGGAGGTAAATGCTGGGGTTCACTGCATCTGTTAGTTAACACATTGCAGATGACTGTTATTTACTCATGGCTCCTGTAACACACACTGTGAGAATTAGATAGTTCACAACAGTCTTGCCTATCTTCCACCTATCAGATATACATTTTAGTCATTTAGCAGACACTCTTATCCAGAGCAATTTCCAGTAGTGAGTGCATACATTTAAAACATTTTTTTTTATCATACTGGTCCCCTGTGGGAGTCAAACCCACAACACTGGCTTTGTAAGTGCCAAGCTCTACCAACTGAGCCACACAGGACACACAACTATACACCAGGAAGACACTGATTAGTGGTCATATTTAATCCTCCCTTTCTACCCCACCTATGTCTGTTCCCACTGTCACTGCCTGTTATGGGAGATGTATCGTAGTATAGGAAATATACATACTACAGACAGCGAATGAAGATACTTATCCTGAGCAAATCCTTTATAGATGAAGGAAATTAGTTTAGATTGTGTATCATAACAGGTAGATATTTGCCTACTGGACTACCGGTCACCGAATTAGCGTAATGCCACAGTAAAGTAAATCCCTGCTTATTTCATATTCCCTATAGTGAATGGGGTTTTCATTGAACAATCTGTTACATACAAGGAACCTGGAATGTACATAAGAAACTGGAGCTTGTATTTTATGTGTGTTATGTTTGTTTTTATGTATTCTGGATGGTTGACATCTCACTGCTTAAACCACCACTAAACACTGAACTCTGTGGTATTTTCATATTCTCAAAATACTCATCTCAGAACCCAGATCCAAATCTCCCGGATGTTGGAAGAGATGAAGGAAGAGGTCAATCAGGAACTATAAAACAATAAACTGTTAGTTAATGTGAATGACTAAATATGGAAGATAGATAGAGCGAAGGAAGTTCCCCTCTCTGAATCAAATTAGTCATGACAGAAATAAGAAAAGACGGTAAGAAGTTTGTTTTCTCTTATTTCATTTATTTACTGCTTTCTCTCCCTCCCTCGCTCTCTGACCATTTTTAAATCCCTGAATCCACTCCCTGTTAAAGATGAATACCGCAGGCTAGGGAAACCCTGTTTAACTCAATGTGGATATTGAGTCAGTGACCTTTTCCTACACAGGGGACATGGATTGGAAAGGCTTCAAACCATTTTCTGACAACTCAGCATGAAATAAAGCAGTGTGATTCTACTGATTCTATTCTCAGAACTATGACGGAGAAGAAAGGCAATGTAAACATGAACCAGACATGGGAGGGGTTATGAGTCATCTTGTTCTCAAAGAGAAACTAGACTTTTCCTTTTTTACTTCCTTGTTTCATCCTAATTTAGGAATGGTAGAGAGAGAGACAGTTAGTTTAAAACATGCTGCACATACCCAATAAACAGGAAATGCCTTTTAGGGAATGGCAGCTGTGATTTCCAAGGTGATACAATGAATCACCAACATCAGTGCTTTACTTTCTGGGTTTGATGAGACACAACTTATCTTGGCCAATTAGAGCCATGTAAACACTCTGGCTCCGCCCCATGTACCCTCCTCAGGCCCCTGGAGGCCCTATCTGCTCCTCTGTCCTAATGGCCATGCCTAGGCCATCAGGGTGCTGTGGCATTTCGGTTTTGTCAACAATGGCTCAAACATAGCCTCTCGTCTCTCTCTCTCTTAATAATATCCCCCTAAAGTCGATTGACGCTCTACCGTATCAAACAGTGACATCATTTTGAATCTTGAATAGATCCCCGTGAGTTTATGCTAGAGACTTACCGTTTCTTGTAGTGGTGGCAGCTCAATCCCATCTTTCTGCCATTATAAATTATGCACCTATTCCATAACATGGGGCTTGGGAAAGCTGCATTTTTCTACACAAGAGAGGATCTGGACAGGAAAACCGCCATGCAATCATCTGTAAAACCCAAACCGTGTGAGCTACAAACTAATATGTCACCAATACCGAAAGGGGAGACTTTCAGGAACATGACAGTGTCAGTTGTTTGGCTCTACGACATCCACATGCTTTATGACAGTCGTCTCAACTCTCAGTCCTGGACATCCTGATTTAGAAGAGATCTTCTCACAAAACCGACTCTCTCTCTCACTGTCTCTATTTCTCTCTCTCTTTCTTCAACTCTCTCTCTCCCTCTCTGTCTGTCACCTTCTCTTTCACTCGCTCTCCGTTTTCACGACCATGCCTAGGCCATCAGTGTGCCCTTGCCTTTTGACTCTGTCAACAATAGTTCAAAGCTGGGGGTTACAGCAAGGGCATAACCTCTCTCCCCTCTCTCCCAGTTACTTTAGTGTTGTGAAACATGTTCTCTCTCTGAGTCGCTTACAGTTGACAGATTTTATGGGGCTAAATTGGATTGTTGTGAAGGAGCGTTCCGAAGTTGGAAGCCAAGCCATGTTGAAATCAATGCATTTTGCCATTGATCCTAAGTCACTGCATGCTGTGAACTTAAATCTGAATAACAAAGTGAACTCTCTCTTTGTTTTTACGAAAGCTACTTCTACCGGAGTCCATAAAAAAACGAGTCCCCTCTTCCAGTAATTTGTTGTAAGTGGGGTGAACAGTAAAGAATGTCAAACTACACCTCAGCAGTAACTTTTCCCCCAACGTGCAGTTTCACACCAATCGTATTCATAGGGTTGCAGCATGCAAGCAGTGGTTCTGTGAGGTATTGTCATATGAATTCAGAGGCTACCAGTCTACTACACAATTGTTTGCAACGTGACATTACATTCAGTGCATTTCCATCGCTCATTGCAATTGGAGGATATCAGACTACTTGGGCAGCAGTTCTGAACAGGAGAAGCCCCATGCGTGACATATGACATGAGTAGAGAAGTGGTCAGGGGATCAGACTTGTGACCGCAAGGTCAATCCCTAAAAATGATATGGCTTCTAGAATTTGGATCCCTTGAGCAAGGCATTTAAAATATTTATGTTGAGTACATGGGTGGCCCTTTGTAAAGCACAACATTAACAACATAGGCAATGGCATGAACATCAACTGGACCAGCACACTGTACAGTGATGCTGCTCACTGTTGTGCTGCATTTTATACTTTGACTAATTTAATTGACAAACATCTGATCCACTCAGGATCAGTGATAGTCTGACTGGATCCTCTAGTTTGGACTTCCTTCTGGTTTGACTACTTTCCTTTGGTCATGGTGAGTTCAATCTGCCCAGGGCTGTGTGTCATTAAAATTGATACACTTCAGGGGAGTCAAATCTCCTCATGTGTCTGCAGCATTGCTTTCCGGTGTTGGGGAATTGACCCATGTTGTAGAGTATAGATCTGACCCATGCTAAATTGCCTCGACTCGAGTAACAAGACAAGATTGAGATCATAAGGTCTCCATGCTCCCTCGTGGTGATCAAATTAAGACAACTTTTACCCCCTCTAAATCATTCATTTTGGATTGAAGCACATATTAGCCTTTGATACTTTGACCAGAGATAGAGAGCAGCCTGAGGGAAGGGTTATCCATAGATAGCAAGCCTGTGGGCTGGAGGGCAGGGTCATCCTGGGTAGAAAGAGGACCAAAACAGGCTCATCCTGTTAGAAATGAAATAGAAGAAGATTAGCCTTCACACTGCAGTTCTGTGTTAAACTCTCTAATGTCTTTGGGGCTTGGCATGCAGGTCTAGAATTAAGTTAGGTTCTCTATCGTTCTCCTGAAGGGTGCATTTCCTCCCTCTGATGGATTTAGCCACATTGGTAACTCCCACCAGTCAATGTTAACACCAATACAATGCTTTTACTGTAAATCCATGACAGGGAGAAGACCATACTTCAGTAGAAGACCATTCCTCAATAGAACAGCATTCTTCAGTAAAAGACCATACCTCAGGAGAAAATCATGCTTCAGGAGAAGACATTACTTCAGTAGAAGACCATACTTCAGTAGAAGACCATTTCTCAGTAGAACACCATACTTCAGTAGAAGACCATACTTCAGTAAAGACCATTCCTCAGGAGAAGATCATGCTTCAGGAGAAGACATTACTTCAGTAGAAGACCATACTTCAGTAGAAGACCATACTTCAGTAGAAGACCATACCTCAGGAGAAGATCATGCTTCAGGAGAAGACCATACTTCAGTAGAAGAACATCCTTCAGTAGAAGAACATCCTTCAGGAGAAGACCATACTGTTGAAGAAGACTATACTTCAGGAGAAGACTATACTTCAGTAGAATACCATACTTCAGGAGAAGACCATACTTTAGTAGAAGAATATACTTCAGTAGAAGACCAAACTTCAGTAGAACACCATACTTCAGTAGAAGACCATTCCTCAGTAGGACACCATACTTCAGTAGAAGATCATACTTCAGTAGAAGACCATACTTCAGTAGAAGAATATACTTCAGTAGAAGACCAAACTTCAGTAGAATACCATACTTCAGGAGAAGACCATACTTCAGTAGAAGACCATTCCTCAGTAGAATACCATACTTCAGGAGAAGACCATACTTCAGTAGAAGATCATGCTTCAGGAGAAGACTATACTTCAGTAGAACACCATACTTCAGTAGAAGACCATTCCTCAGTAGAACACCATACTTCAGTAGAAGACCATTTCTCAGTAGGACACCATACTTCAGTAGAAGATCATACTTCAGTAGAAGACCATACTTCAGTAGAAGACCATACCTCAGGAGAAGATCATGCTTCAGGAGAAGACATTACTTCAGTAGAAGACCATACCCCAGGAGAAGACCATACTTCAGTAGAAGACCATACTTCAGTAGAAGACCATTCCTCAGTAGAACACCATACTTCAGTAGAAGACCAAACTTCAGTAGAAGACCATTCCTCAGTAGAACACCATACTTCAGTAGAAGACCATTTCTCAGTAGGACACCATACAGTAGAAGATCATACTTCAGTAGAAGACCATACTTCAGTAGAAGACCATACCTCAGGAGAAGATCATGCTTCAGGAGAAGACATTACTTCAGTAGAAGACAATACCCCAGGAGAAGACCATACCCCAGGAGAAGACCATACTTCAGGAGAAGACCATACTTCAGGAGAAGTCCATACTGTTGTAGAAGACTATACTTCAGGAGAAGACCATACTTCAGCATAAGACCATACTTCAGTAGAATACCATACTTTAGTAGAATACCATACTTCAGTAGTGAACCATACTTTAGTAGAAGACCATACTTCAGTAGAATGCCATACTTTAGTAGAAGTCTATACTTCAGTAGAATACCACACTTTAGTAGAAGACTATACTTCAATAGAAGCCCATACTTCAGTAGAAGACCATACTTTAGTAGATGACCATGCTTCAGTAGAATACCATACTTCAGTAGAAGACCATACTTCAGTAGAAGACCATACTTTAGTAGATGACCATGCTTCAGTAGAATACTATACTTCAGTAGAATACCATACTTTAGTAGAAGACCATACTTTAGTAGAATAATATACTTCAGTAGAATACCATACTTCAGTAGAAGACCATTCCTCAGTAGAACACCATACTCCAGTAGAAGACCATACTTCAGTAGAAGATCATGCTTCAGGAGATTAGCATACTTCAGTTGAAGACCATACTTCAGTAGAAGACCATTCCTCAGTAGGACACCATACTTCAGTAGAAGATCATACTTCAGTAGAAGACCATACTTCAGTAGAAGAATATACTTCAGTAGAAGACCAAACTTCAGTAGAATACCATACTTCAGGAGAAGACCATACTTCAGTAGAAGACCATTCCTCAGTAGAATACCATACTTCAGGAGAAGACCATACTTCAGTAGAAGATCATGCTTCAGGAGAAGACTATACTTCAGTAGAACACCATACTTCAGTAGAAGATCATACTTCAATAGAAGACCATACTTCAGTAGAAGACCATACCTCAGGAGAAGATCATGCTTCAGGAGAAGACATTACTTCAGTAGAAGACCATACCCCAGGAGAAGACCATACTTCAGTAGAAGACCATACTTCAGTAGAAGACCATTCCTCAGTAGAACACCATACTTCAGTAGAAGACCAAACTTCAGTAGAAGACCATACCTCAGGAGAAGATCATGCTTCAGGAGAAGACCATACTTCAGTAGAAGACCATACCCAAGGAGAAACCATACCCCAGGAGAAGACCATACTTCAGGAGAAGACCATACTTCAGGAGAAGTCCATACTGTTGTAGAAGACTATACTTCAGGAGAAGACCATACTTCAGCATAAGACCATACTTCAGTAGAATACCATACTTTAGTAGAATACCATACTTCAGTAGTGAACCATACTTTAGTAGAAGACTATACTTCAGTAGAATACCATACTTTAGTAGAAGACTATACTTCAATAGAAGCCCATACTTCAGTAGAAGACCATACTTTAGTAGATGACCATGCTTCAGTAGAATACCATACTTCAGTAGAAGACCATACTTCAGTAGAAGACCATACTTTAGTAGATGACCATGCTTCAGTAGAATACTATACTTCAGTAGAATACCATACTTTAGTAGAATAATATACTTCAGTAGAATACCATACTTCGGGAGAAGAACATACTTCAGTAGAAGACCATACTTCAGTAGAAGACCATTCCTCAGTAGAACACCATACTCCAGTAGAAGACCATACTTCAGTAGAAGATCATGCTTCAGGAGATTAGCATACTTCAGTTGAAGACCATACTTCAGTAGAAGACCATTCCTCAGTAGAATACCATACTTCAGTAAAAGACCATACTTCAGTAGAAGATCATGCTTCAGGAGAAGACCATTCCTCAGTAGAACACCATACTTCAGTAGGAGTCCATTCCTCAGTAGGACACCATACTTCAGTAGAAGATCATACTTCAGTAGAAGACCATACTTCAGTAGAAGAATATACTTCAGTAGAAGACCAAACTTCAGTAGAATACCATACTTCAGGAGAAGACCATACTTCAGTAGAAGACCATTCCTCAGTAGAATACCATACTTCAGGAGAAGACCATACTTCAGTAGAAGATCATGCTTCAGGAGAAGACTATACTTCAGTAGAACACCATACTTCAGTAGAAGATCATACTTCAATAGAAGACCATACTTCAGTAGAAGACCATACCTCAGGAGAAGATCATGCTTCAGGAGAAGACATTACTTCAGTAGAAGACCATACCCCAGGAGAAGACCATACTTCAGTAGAAGACCATACTTCAGTAGAAGACCAAACTTCAGTAGAAGACCATACTTCAGGAGAAGACCATACTTCAGTAGAAGACCATTCCTCAGTAGAATACCATACTTCAGGAGAAGACCATACTTCAGTAGAAGATCATGCTTCAGGAGAAGACTATACTTCAGTAGAACACCATACTTCAGTAGAAGATCATACTTCAATAGAAGACCATACTTCAGTAGAAGACCATACCTCAGGAGAAGATCATGCTTCAGGAGAAGACATTACTTCAGTAGAAGACCATACCTCAGGAGAAGATCATGCTTCAGGAGAAGACATTACTTCAGTAGAAGACCATACCTCAGGAGAAGATCATGCTTCAGGAGAAGACCATACTTCAGTAGAAGACCATACCCAAGGAGAAACCATACCCCAGGAGAAGACCATACTTCAGGAGAAGACCATACTTCAGGAGAAGTCCATACTGTTGTAGAAGACTATACTTCAGGAGAAGATCATGCTTCAGGAGAAGACCATACTTCAGTAGAAGACCACACCGAAGGAGAAACCATACCCCAGGAGAAGACCATACTTCAGGAGAAGACCAAACTTCAGTAGAAGAACATCCTTCAGTAGAAGACCAAACTTCAGGAGAAGACCAAACTTCAGTAGAAGACCATTCTTCAGTAGAAGACCATACCTCAGGAGAAGATCATGCTTCAGGAGAAGACCGTACTTCAGTAGAAGACCATACCCCAGGAGAAGACCATACTTCAGGAGAAGACCATATTTCAGTAGAAGACCATACTTCAGTAGAAGACCATACCTCAGGAGAAGATCATGCTTCAGGAGAAGACCATATTTCAGTAGAAGACCATACCCAAGGAGAAACCATACCCCAGGAGAATACCATACTTCAATAGAATACCATACTTAGTCAGGATACCATACTTTAGTGGAGTAGAAGACTATACTTCAATAGAAGACCATACTTCAGTAGAAGACCACACCGAAGGAGAAACCATACCCCAGGAGAAGACCATACTTCAGGAGAAGACCATACTTCAGTAGAAGAACATCCTTCAGGAGAAGACCATACTTCAGTAGAAGAACATCCTTCAGTAGAATACCATACTTCAATAAAATACCATACTTTAGTAGAAGACTATACTTCAATAGGATACCATACTTCAATGGAATACCATACCTCAGGTGAATACCATACTTCAGTAGAAGACCATACTTTAGTAGAAGACTATACTTCAATAGAATACCACACTTCAGTTGAATACCATACTTTAGTAGAGTGCCATACTTTAGTAGAATACCATACTTTAGTAGAAGACTATACTTCAGTAAAAGACCATACTTCAATAGAATACCATACTTCAGGAGAATACCATACTTTAGTAGAAGATTATACTTCAGTAGTATACCATGCTTTAGTAGAAGACTATACTTCAGTAGTATACCATACTTTAGTAGAAGACTATACTTCAGTAGAAGACCCTACTTCAGGAGAAGGGAAGAGCATTGGGAAGCAGTCTTAGTCATGGGAAAAGAGATTAGGACATTTGACTAGACTTTCTATACAATATGTTCTCTACGCTTCTTCTATAACATATGTTCTCTACCCTTCTATAACATATGTTCTCTACCCTTCAACTTAAGTGTGTATTTACACACTACCTCTCATCGATTTAGCAATGGTGTAAACCCCTCCCCTCCAGCCGATGCTTACGCAAAACTTTGGGTGAAGTGTAGAAAACCGGGAAGCAACCCTAGTGTGTGTGTGTGTGTGTGTGTGTGTGTGTGTGTGTGTGTGTGTGTGTGTGTGTGTGTGTGTGTGTGTGTGTGGTAGTAGGGTTCTATTGTTAAGTGTTTCCTGGGCTGATCCACTGGGGCTGGAGAGGAAAGTGAGCGTGTAGTCCATTGTTTGGATGCAAAACACATTTTGGATTTAATGGATAAATGTAATCCACCATTTGCACAATGAGAGTACCCCCTTAAGAATTAAACCAAAACAAACAGTGTAGGGTAATTCAATTATCTTTATTATGCTGGAGATATTCCAAGGTGTAAAAAACATTTGTTTTCTTTGAGGATTTGTTCCAGTCCTTAGAATTATTTTGAGCTACATACCATTAAAGACGTGAATGCTATGGAGAACACCATGCTCTTGCTAAGCATGTGAGATGATGAAAATCACATTTTGGGGTAATTATTATCGCCTTCATGAATGTGACACTTAACAGCCGAAATGAAATGTCACAATGACATTCCAACAAACACTTACTGTGTGACCCTTACTTACACGCATTGCATTCGTGTTAATGTTGTCTCTCCCTCCCAATTCACCATAACATTATTGTTATGGTACAGTCCACTCTCCTGATAGGAGGCTACAGAACACCACTTCCTACCATTGTCAAGTCTAAGAGCAGATGTTGAAACATGACATCGCTTTCTCTCACTCCTTGTTCTTCTCCTGTAGCTCTCTCTCTCTCTCTCTCTCTCTCTCTCTCTGTCTCTCCCCCCCTCCCTCCTTCTCCCCCTCTCTCTCAATTGAATTTAAATGTAAATTGTCGGGCTTTATTGGCTTGGGAAACATATGTTTACATTGCCGATGCAAGTGAAATAGACAATAAACAAAAGTGAGTTGTATTTACAATAACTGTTGCCCTTTTCTTGTGGCAACAGGTCACAAATCTTGCTGCTGTGATTGCACACTGTGGCATTTTACCCAATAGATATGGGAGTTTATCCAAATTCTTTGTGTGTCTGTGCAATCTGAGGGAAACATGTGTCTCTAATATGGTCATACATTTGGCAGGAGGTTAGGACAAGCAGCTCAGTTTCCACCCCATTTTGTGGGCAGTGTGCACATAGCCTATCTTCTCTTGAGAGCCAGGTCTGCCTTCGGTGGCCTTTCTCAATAGCAAGACTATGCTCACGGAGTCTGTACATAGTCAAAGATTTCCTTAATTTTGGGTCAGTCACAGTGGTCAGGTATTCTGCAACTGTGTACTCTCTGTTTAGGGCCAAATAGTGTCTAGTTTTCATTTTTTTTGTAAATTCTTTCCAATGTGTCAAGTATTTATATTTTTCTGTCCCTCTCTCTCTCTCCCTCCTTCCCTCCCCCTCTCTCTCTCTCTCTCTCTCTCTCCCTCTCTCTCTCTCTCTCTCTCTCTCCCTCCCCCTCTCTATCTCTGTCTCTCTCTCTCTCTCTCTCTCCCACTCTCTACATCTCTCTCATTCTCTCAATTAAATAAAATTTCCTCTCTCTTTCGCCCCCTCCCCCTCTCTCTCAATCCCCTGTTTTCCTCCTTTGTCTAGTGTTTTAGTGCTACTGTAGTATAGTGAGGTTAGGTCCTTATTTAGGCCATCTGGAGCATGGACTCAGCATAGTAATGGTAATGCGTCCTTGACTCTTACCATAATAGGACCATGCTTGGTACACAGCAGCAAAAAAAACAATAGCCTTCTGTTTTACTGTACGTGTCAAGTTCACACCCTAGTTTTGTCGCACCTGGACTACTGTTCAGTCTTATGGTCAGGTGACACAAAGAGGAAAAATTTGGAAAATTACAATTGGCTCAGAACAGGGCAGCACGGCTGGCCCTTAAATGTACACAGAGAGCTAACATTAATAATATGCATGTCAATCTCTCATGGCTCAAAGTGGAGGAGAGATTGACTTCATCATTACTTGTTTCTGTAAGAAGTGTTGACAAGCTGAATGCACCAAGGTGTCTGTTAAAACCACTAGCACACAGCTCGGACACCCATGCATACCCCACAAGACATGCCACAAGAGTTCGCTTCACAATCGCACAGTACTACATAGGGCCATGGCTACATGGAACTCTATTCCACATCAGGTAACTGATGCAAGCAGTAGAATCAGATTTTTAAAAACGGATAAAAATAGATCTTATGGATCAGCAGGCACTGTGAAGAGACACACGTATACGCACACACACGCTAGAACACGCACTATAAACACACGTACACTGTAATATTGTTGTATGGTGGTATTATACATATTGTATTGTAGATATGTAGTGGTGTAATAATGTTATATAATGTACAGTTTTATCTTTTGTTTTATGTGTAATGTAAGCGCCTTAAGGTGTTTGGACCCCAGAAAGCGTAGCTGCTGCCTTGGCAGTAGCTAATGGGGATCATTAATAATTACAAATACAAATACCAGACCAACTTCCTGCAGACCACAGGAGGCTGCTGATGGGAGGACGGCTCATAATAATGGCTGGAATGGAGCGAATGGAATGACACCAAACACATGAAAACCATATGTTTGATGTATTTAATACCATTCCACTTATTCTGCTCCAGCCATTACCACGAATCCATCCTCCCCAAGTAAGGTGCCTCCAACCTCCTGTGCTGCAGACATAGCCAAGTAACTGAATCATGTAAACTAGAGAAACCAACTCCTGGATATGGTCAGATTTGGCATTTCTTCTCTCATCTCACAGATGTTTCTATGCTCCTTTATTAGAGAATAGCCTACATTTCTATTACCGTAACAGGCAGCAAGACAATTGGAAAGACATTCCAGTCCTGTTGAGTCTTTGTGAAGTTCCACAGACTACAGTCCATAATCTGTGGTTCTGCTTATTCTCAGATCTCACGGGGATTTTTTAAATATAGAAATATAATGACCTTTTACAGATGATTGTACTCTTCTCACACGCATTCATTATCTGTAAGACAAGACACATCCTGTGACCTCACTGATGTGAACTATTCAGATCTTTCCTTTCTGGCATTGGTGTTCTGTTCCTCTGTTCTGGAAAATGACTCCCCTTTCTCAGTGTGAGGATGTTGACTTAAAGAGTGGTGCACTGCTTGCCCTGAGCCCTGGCTCGGCTAGGGTGGGGGTTTGGGGGTCCAGGTGCCCCTCTCACCCACTCCAGAGACAGGAAATGGTTCCAATATGGGCTGCAGTGTGGCCCTCTTAAAACCCCAGGGAGTGATTTAAGGCCATTCTCAGGCTCTGGAACTCTGGAGCTTAGGTTCAGCGAGCAAAAATGTGCAAAGTGAAAAATACACTTTTTTTTTTTTGTCGATTTCACACACAAAAAAAAGGCTCCTAGTTCTTTGCTTTTATTGAGTCCTACACACAAAAATGTTTTTGGAGGAGAGCACTTGGAGCTTGTTATTATCGAATTCAAAAATAGATTTAAAAAATCATATACATTTTCAGAGATGGTTTGTTTTGGGGAATAGATCTCAAATTGAAGTTTATTTTGATATTTTCTTGTAAATATTTGAAGGGAAGTTATTAGTTTACTTAGGGGGTATTTTGTTTCACAAACTATCCAATGTCACCATCCATTCATGTTACTCTGAGAAAATATAATGATGGAAAAAAATAATGCAAAATGTTAACATTTGAGATTTAATATCAATTCCTGCTCTAAATATAGTAAACTGTCAACAATTTCTGTTTACAACAGTTGTCTTTGGCTTTTTGCATTTATCAAGACACAGCCAGGAGCCAGAGACTCTTGTATATAACAGACTCTCTCCAGAGAGCATTGCTTGTGTATTTTGTCATCTTGGATGGTGTGCAAATATGTTACCTAAATGGTCGGAGAGACGGGCTACGTGCGCTTGGCTGGGATTGTCTACAAGAGGCAGTTTGTTTACAATGGACATAGTTCCGTACCTTTTGGGGATTATTTCTCTGAAGGCTTCCGGAGATCCTCAGCTGGAGGGCCTCACCCTTTACTTCACAGCTAAGCTCTGATCTGCTCTGCCTGAGGTGTGGATGAAACAGCCTACAAGGTACAATGATAGGATCTTAGAAGTGGTTTCTTTAAATAAACAGAGAAAGAAATCAAAATGTTTTAAGCCTACACTTTCTCACAAAAACATTGATTCTCATCCTCCTCCTCATCATCCTCATCACCATCATTATCCTAAAACACAGTTTTCGTTCCCAGAAATATTTTCTAAATCTGAACACTGGGAATTGAGATGGTATTTTTTTGCTGGAACGAAGCTTCTCCGCTCTTTTCTCACAGGATTGCTGAAGCTATTCCATTTAACTGTGAGCAGGGAGGGCAAAAGGGCAGCTTTTCACTCTGGGAATTCAGGGCCATGTGTGATAAATGTTACTACTTGTATATTCTCTTCTCAAATTGGAGATTTCAGATCACAGAGAGAGAGAGGGGGAAAGACAGAGAGAGAGAAAAATAGAGAAAGAGAGTTAGTAAGAGAGAAAGAGAGAGAGAGAAAAAAGAGAAAGATAGAGAGAGAAAGAAAGAGAAAGAAAAGCCATTGAGAGAGCGCAAGCGAGAGACAGAGCGAGAGAGAGAGCGAGAGAGAGAGAGAGAGAGAGAAGTGATCTGGCTAAAAATACTTGAATCAGTTATAGAACCCATTGCCCTTTATGGTTGTGAGGTCTGGGGTCCGCTCACCAACCAAGAATTCACAAAATGGGACAAACAACAAATTGAGACTGCATGCAGAATCCTCTGTGTACAACGTAAAACACCAAATAATGCATGCAGAGCAGAATTAGGCCGATACCCGCTAATTATCAAAAATACAGAAAAGAGCCATTAACTTCTACAACCACCTAAAAGGAAGTGATTCCCAAACCTTCCATAACAAAGCCATCACCTACAGAGAGATGAACCTGGAGAAGAGTCCCCTAAACAGGCTGGTCCTGGGGCTCTGTTCACAAACACAAACAGAGCCCCAGGACAGCAACACAATTAGACCCAACCAAATCATGAGAAAACAAAAAGATAATTACTTGACACATTGGAAAGAATTAACAAAAAAACAGATCAAACTAGAATGCTATTTGGCCCTAAACAGAGAGTACACAGTGGCAGAATACCTGACCACTGTGACTGACCCAAACGTACGGAAAACGTTGACTATGTACAGACTCATTGAGCATAGCCTTGCTGTTATCCAGTGCCTGCAACTTGGTTCAGGTTGTCAGTCAACCTATCAGGGTAGTTACAAACAGCACAGGAATTAAATCATCAAGATGTATTGATCACATCTGTACTAATGCTGCTTTAAAGCAGTGTCCAAATCCATAGGATGTACTGATCACAAAATAATAGCCAAATCTAGGAAAACCAAAGGTCCAAAGGCTGGGCCTAATATAGTGTATAAGAGGTCATACAAGAAGTTTTGTAGTGATTCATATGTTGATGATGTAAAGAATATTTGCTGGTCTGTGGTGTGTAATGAGGAGCAACCAGGCGCTGCACTTGACACCTTTATGAAATTGCTTATTCCAGTTACTAATAAGCACGCACCCATTAAGAAAATGACTGTAAAAATGGTTAAATCCCCTTGGATTGATGAGGAATTGAAAAATGTTATGGTTGAGAGGGATGAGGCAAAAGGTATGGCAAATAAGTCTGGCAGCCCAACTGATTGGCAAACATACTGCAAATTAAGAAATCATGTGACTAAACTAAATAAAAATAAACTATACTATGAAACAAAGATCAATTCTATAAAGAACGATAGTAAAAACCTTTGGGGCACATTAAATGCTAACTCGGCTCATTCATTGAATCCAATGGCTCATTCATCACAAAGCCCACTGATATTGCCAACTACTTCAATTACTTTTTAATTGGCAAGATAAGCAAACTTGGGGATGACATACCAGCAACAAAAACGGACAATACACATCTAAGTATATCAGACCAAATTATGAAAGACAAGAATTGTACATTTGAATTCCATAAAGTCAGTGTAGAAGAGGTGAAAAAAAATATTGTTGTCTATCAACAATGACAAGCCACCGGGGTCTGATAATCTGGATGGGTAACTACTGAGGATAATAGCAGACAATATTGCCACATCTTCAATTTAAGCCTACTAGAAAGTGTGTGCCCTCAGGCCTAGAGGGAAGCTAAAGTCATTCCGCTACCCAAGAATTAGTAAAGCCCCCTTTACTGGCTCAAATAGCCGACCAATCAGCCTGTTACAAAACTTTAGTAAACTTATGGAAAAATTGTGTTTGACCAGATACAATGCTATTTCACAGTAAAGAAAATGACAACAGCACGCTGACAGGGAAGGACATTGAACAAGCACAGCACTTACACAAATGTCTAATGATTGGCTGAGAGAAACTAATGATAAAATTATTGTCGGGGCTGTCTTGTTAGACTTCAGTGCAGCTTTTGACAGTAGCGATCATATTCTGCTGCTGGAAAAAAATTATGTTATGGCTTTACACCCCCTGCTATAATGTGGATAATGAGTTACTTGTCTAACAGAACACAGAGGGTATTCTTTAATGGAAGCCTCTCAAACATAATCCAGGTATAATCAGGAATTCCCCAGGGTAGCTGTTTAGGCCCCTTGCTTTTTTCAATTTTTACTAACTAACGACTTTGAGTAAAGCCAGAGTGTCTATGTATGCAATTGACTCAACACTATACACATCAGCAACTGCAGCGACTGAAATGACTGCAACACTTAACAACAAGTTGCAGTTAGTTTGAGAGTGGGTGGCATGGAATAATTTAGCCCTAAATGTTTCTAAAACTAAAAGCATTGTATTTGGGACAAAACATTCACTAAACCTTAAACCTCAACTAAATCTTGTAATAAATCATGTGGAAATTGAGCAAGTTGAGATGACTAAACTGCTTGGAGTAACCCTAGATTGTAAACTCTCATGGTCAAAATATATTGATTCAATAGTAGCTAAGATGGGGAGAAGTATGTCCATAATAAAGTGTTGCTCTGCCTTCTTAACAACACTATCAACAAGGCAGGCACTACAAGCCCGCGTTTTGTCGCTCCTTGACTACTGTTCAGTCGTGTGGTCAGGTGCCATAAAAAAAGGACTTAGGAAAATTGCAATTGGCTCTGAACAGGGCAGCACGGCTGGCCCTTGGATGTGCACAGAGAGCTAATATTAATAATATGCATGTCAATCTCTCCTGGCTCAAAGTGGAGGAGAGATTGACTTCATCACTACTTTTATTTATGAGAGGTATTGACATGTTGAATGCACCGAGCTGTCTGTCCAAAGTACTGGCACACTGCTCGGACACCCCACAAGACATGCCATACCCCACAAGACATGCCACAAGAGGTCTTTTCACAGTCCCCAAGTCCAGAACAGACTATGGGAGGCGCACAGTACTACATAGAGCCATGACTACATGGAACTCTATTCCACATCAAGTAACTGATGCAAACTCCTCGATTCCAGTCTGTGCTGTCGAAATAGTTCTGTAGCTTAGCATCCGCTTCATCAGACCACTTTTGTAGTGCGCGCGTCACTGGTACTTCCTGTCTGAGTTTTTGCTTGTTAGCAGGTACCAGGAGGATAGAATTATAGTCACATTTGTCAAAGGGAGGGCGAAGGAGAGCCTTGTATGCGTTTCTGTGTGTGGAATAAAGGTGATCAAAAGTTTTGCCACTTCGAGTTGCACAGGTGACATGCTAGTAAAAATGAGGTAAAACGGATTTTAGTTTCCCTGCATTAAAATCACCAGCCACTAGGAGCGCAGCCTCTGGATGTGCATTTTCTTTTTTGCTTATGGCCCTCTTCAGCTCATTGAGTGTGTTCTTAGTGCCAGCATCGTTTTGTAGACAGCTACAAAACGGCCTGGTACAGCCTGCAGCTTATCGTGAGGTATTCTAACTCAGGCGAGCAAAAACTTGAGACTTCCTAAACATTAGAGATCGTACACCAGCTGCTGTTAACAAAGAAACACACCTTCCCCCTTAGTCTTACCTGAGGCTGCCGTGAGGTCCAGATGATGCATGGAGAAACCCGCAAGATATAGAGTATATTTTGCATGTCCTTGTTCAGGGAAGTTAAAAAAATAATAAAGACTCAGAAAAATATAGAATTCTTCAGGTCCCGTTGATAGGATAGTCTTGAATGGATTTCATCCAGTTTGTTCTCCAGTGACTGCACATTCGCCAACAGAACAGAAGGCAATAGCGGTCTATTTGTTTGCCAAAGTAATCTAGTTAGGAGGCCACCTCGCCTGCCTCTTTTCGCCACCGCTTCCTCTTTCGAGTCCCGGGGATTGGAGCCGGAGTAAGCAGAATATCCAGAGCTGCCGACTCATTGGCGACCACCTCAGTCATCTTTGCCTTTTGCACACAATGTACATAGACTCCCCTTTTTTTTCTACTGTGTTATTGACTTGTTAATTGTTTACTCCATGTGTAACTCTGTGTTGTCTCTTCACACTGCTATGCTTTATCTTGGCCAGGTCGCAGTTGCAAATGAGAACTTGTTCTCAACTAGCCTACCTGGTTAAATAAAGGTGAAATAAAAAATAAAAATAAAATCAAATTTGACTTAAGTGGTCGAGCCCATCGCGTCAACCCTGTTCGCTCAGTTAATTTTATAAAAACTAGAATGATATTAAACTTTAATTCTGTGTGGAACACCATGTGGTTTCATGAACACTATGTGGTCCCATGCTCTTCACCACATGATGATTAATGGCCTATCTCAGCCCTGTTAGAGGCCAAAACTAATTTTATCAGTTTGATATTATATGCAAGTTTATTTGTTCCAAGGATACTTGCTCAATGAGAAAATGTTGGATTTATCTCAAACATGCTTTTAAATAACAGTTTGGCAGTTATATAAGACTCCGTAACAGGGTTGAAAGACACCAGACAGTGTGGTACAAGTGAAGATAAAATGCTCTTAATTCATAGGATTTTAATGACTGAGATGGAACAAGTGTTTTCCATAACCTAAACATATCCTCGATGCAAATCAATGTTGAAAGATATTTTAAAGTTTCTTAAAAGTTTGCATGTCCAAAAGGCACCCATTTCTTGGAAAGACCCTGATACTGAATGGTATAGATTGTTCTCATATAGTTTGATAGTGATTGATGCCAGAGCTAATGAAGGTACAAGGACCGAGGGCACTGATTATTATTATATTGATGACATTAAGAATTGTTTTTATTCAATTTCTTGGTATCCAATTGGTAGTTACAGTCTTGTCTCATCGCTGCAACTCCCGTATGGACTAGGGAGAGGCGAAGATCGAGAGCCGTGCATCCTCCGAAACACAACCCAACCAAGCCTCACTGCTTCTTGACACAATGCCCACTTCACCCGGAAGCCAGCCGGTAGCAGCTGGCAAAGTCATTTCGTACAGCCTCTCGGGCTGATATTTAGAAAACATCTTCTACTGTCTGATTAGAATATAAAGGGCCTGTCTCCAAGAGTCCCGTTAGATATTTTCTCTGTTTCGGTGCTGAAGGTGCCTCCCTGTTGCAACTTGTAATTAAACCTAAATGATTTTTGATTGATGTTATCAACGACTGCACTCCTTCTTGTTCACCTGGAAATTCCTGTTACAACATGTTTGGGTCAAATGTATCTTACCTTGAGTTTCTTTTGTAGGCCTAGCTCAATAATGGGCTAGAGGAGCCTAATGCTTCTCCTTATAGTTTTGTTTAGAGGCGAAAACAGCCAAATACTCCATCTAAACGTGAATTGATTCTCAATTGGGCTATGGTTCTAGAAACATATAGCCCTCTACTTTGACATCACATCAAAATCATTTCACAAATACAAGATCCATATTTACTGTATGATGCTCTAACCTGTTTTGACACAGTTGCAGCCGACAGTATTTTTCATCGACAGCACGTTTATGGCATCCGTTCACACACAGGTGTTCAGAGACACAGATAGCTAATTAGCACAGGTATGCCTTTGTCTTCCATCTGTTTTCCATAAACAAGCACTGTAACATGAAAATATGGCAATCCTAACCCTGTAAGTGGGAACCATAACCCTATAAATGTGTGTAGTAATTTAACCTTTTGTTTTTTAAAAATAATTTATAATTTATTTCTATGAAAGATACTGTAGTATAGTGATTGGAATATCGCGAGATCACCTACTTCAGTTTCCTTTTCCTAGTGATGAAGACAGGACTAGAACAAGAGAATGAAAATGGCTTTGAACTGTGAAACCTAGAAAAGTACTAGTTGCTATTAAAGCGAGTTAAACAAGAACCAGGACTACTTCTTTAATTCAACAACACAACATTTATGGCGACGAGGAAGGAAGGACTGTAAACATACCTCAAGGACATGAATGAAGCTGACTACACTTTCAAACACATTAAAAAAACAAGTTAGCATGTAACAAAATCAAATAAATGTATATTTGTCACATGCACCAAATACAACAGGTGTAGACCTTACCGTGAATTGCTTACTTACAAGACCTTAAAAACAATGCAGTTTTCAGAAAATAAGTGTTAAGAAAATATTTACTCAATAAACTAAAGCAAAAAAAAGTAACACAATAAAATAACAATAGCGAGGCTATATACAGGGGGTACCTGTACCGAGTCAATGTGTGGGGGTACAGGTTAGTAGACTACAGCCACCTGTTCTTGCTTATGGTCAGTTAGCCCCGCCAATTCCATTGCATCTCGAAGCAGCAGACTTGTACACGGACTACAAGATATGGATGGAATCTTGAAACTTATTTGAAATCGCCAGTGGAACCGGAGGAGCCGCGAACCCAATGAGATGAGCTACATTGCTACATTGTATTGGAGCACCAGCACAGAGAATTTCCCATTCTATCCAGAGAAAAAGGTATATTCCTAGCCGCGCTTGATTCCTACTTTACACTGCAGAGACATGTAGTGTTGGAAAGGCACAAGTTTAGACAAAGACCACAGGCTCAAGACAAAAGTATAGGTGTTTATGTGACCACATTAAGAGGACTGGCTAAATCATGTGAGTTTGATGCTCTGGACTCAGACATGTTGAAGGATCAGCAGGTGGAAAAATGCACATACAAAAGACAGAGATAAATTGCTGCAGGAAGAAG
Organism: Oncorhynchus tshawytscha; assembly: GCF_018296145.1. Taxonomy (NCBI): domain Eukaryota; kingdom Metazoa; phylum Chordata; class Actinopteri; order Salmoniformes; family Salmonidae; genus Oncorhynchus; species Oncorhynchus tshawytscha. The sequence goes on from NC_056437.1 coordinate 14,142,583, forward strand.
GGTTAACACTACAAAGAGCTCTCACCGTTGCTAGAATATTTGAAGCAGCACAGGCAGAATCAAAAGCTTTCTGATCATTTTGGCAAGGCTAAAGACAGTCATGCTAATTATACTGGAAGATGAGCAAATGCTAATAAACAGAGAGGCAGAGCGAGAAACGGAAACCAAAGCACTGATGCAGAGGAATGCAATAGTGACACCAAGTGTTTCAGATGTGGACTGACAACATACAAAGCAGATGAATGTGGAGCTAAAGAAGCTTAATGCTTGTACTGTAAGAAAACAGGCCATTATGCAAGGGTCTGAAGAAAAAAAGACAATTCAAAAGAACAAAAGCAAGGGGACAAAAAAAAAAGACTGACAAACCAGTTAGAGCTGTGAACGAATCTGGATCTGACTCAGACGAGTTAGTCTATTCAAATCAAATCAAATCAAATGTATTTATATAGCCCTTCGTACATCAGCTGATATCTCAAAGTGCTGTACAGAAACCCAGCCTAAAACCCCAAACAGCAAGCAATGCAGGTGTAGAAGCACGGTGGCTAAGAAAAACTCCCTAGAAAGGCCAAAACCTAGGAAGAAACCTAGAGAGGAACCAGGCTATGTGGGGTGGCCAGTCCTCTTCTGGCTGTGCCGGGTGGAGATTATAACAGAACATGGCCAAGATGTTCAAATGTTCATAAATGACCAGCATGGTCCAATAATAATAAGGCAGAACAGTTGAAACTGGAGCAGCAGCACGGCCAGGTGGACTGGGGACAGCAAGGAGTCATCATGTCAGGTAGTCCTGAGGCATGGTCCTAGGGCTCAGGTCCTCCGAGAGAGAAAAGAAAGAGAGAAAGAGAGAATTAGAGAGAGCACACTTAAATTCACACAGGACACCGAATAGGACAGGAGAAGTACTCCAGATATAACAAACTGACCCTAGCCCCCCGACACTTAAACTACTGCAGCATAAATACTGGAGGCTGAGGCAGGAGGGGTCAGGAGACACTGTGGCCCCATCCGAGGACACCCCCAGACAGGGCCAAACAGGAAGGATATAACCCCACCCACTTTGCCAAAGCACAGCCCCCACACCACTAGAGGGATGTCTTCAACTACCAACATACCATCCTGAGACAAGGCTGAGTATAGCCCACAAAGATCTCTGCCACGGCACAACCCAAGGGGGGGCGCCAACCCAGACAGGATGACCACATCAGTGACTCAACCCACTCAGGTGACGCACCCCTCCCAGGGACGGTATGAGAGAGCCCCAGTAAGCCAGTGACTCAGCCCCTGTAATAGGGTTAGAGGCAGAGAATCCCAGTGGAGAGAGGGGAACCGGCCAGGCAGAGACAGCAAGGGCGGTTCGTTGCTCCAGAGCCTTTCCGTTCACCTTCCCACTCCTGGGCCAGACTACACTCAATCATATGACCCACTGAAGAGATGAGTCTTCAGTAAAGACTTAAAGGTTGAGGCTGAGTTTGCGTCTCTGACATGGGTAGGCAGACCGTTCCATAAAAATGGAGCTCTATAGGAGAAAGCCCTGCCTCCAGCTGTTTGCTTAGAAATTCTAGGGACAATTAGGAGGCCTGCGTCTTGTGACCGTAGCGTACATGTAGGTATGTACGGCAGGACCAAATCAGAGAGATAGGTAGGAGCAAGCCCATGTAATGCTTTGTAGGTTAGCAGTAAAACCTTGAAATCAGCCCTTGCTTTGACAGGAAGCCAGTGTAGGGAGGCTAGCACTGGAGTAATATGATAAAACATTTTGGTTCTAGTCAGGATTCTAGCAGCCGTATTTAGCACTAACTGAAGTTTATTTAGTGCTTTATCCGGGTAGCCGGAAAGTAGAGCATTGCAGTAGTCTAACCTAGAAGTGACAAAAGCATGGATTCATTTTTCTGCCTCATTTTTGGACAGAAAGTTTCTGATTTTTGCAATGTTACGTAGATCGAAAAAAGCTGTCCTTGAAATGGTCTTGATATGTTCTTCAAAAGAGAGATCAGGGTCCAGAGTAACGCCGAGGTCCTTCACAGTTTTATTTGAGACGACTGTACAACCATTAAGATTAATTGTCAGATTCAACAGAAGATCTCTTTGTTTCTTGGGACCTAGAACAAGCATCTCTGTTTTGTCTGAGTTTAAAAGTAGAAAGTTTGCAGCCATCCACTTCCTTATGTCTGAAACACATGCTTCTAGCGAGGGCAATTTTGGGGCTTCACCATGTTTTATTGAAATGTACAGCTGTGTGTCATCCGCATAGCAGTGAAAGTTAACATTATGTTTTCGAATGACATCCCCAAGAGGTAAAATATATAGTGAAAACAATAGTGGTCCTAAAACGGAACCTTGAGGAACACCGAAATTTACAGTTGATTTGTCAGAGGACAAACCATTCACAGAGACAAACTGATATCTTTCCGACAGATAAGATCTAAACCAGGCCAGAACTTGTCCGTGTAGACCAATTTGGGTTTCCAATCTCTCCAAAAGAATGTGGTGATCGATGGTATCAAAAGCAGCACTAAGGTCTAGGAGCACGAGGACAGATGCCTCGGTCTGATGCCATTAAAAGGTCATTTACCACCTTCACAAGTGCAGTCTCAGTGCTATGATGGGGTCTAAAACCAGACTGAAGCATTTCGTATACATTGTTTGTCTTCAGGAAGGCAGTGAGTTGCTGCGCAATTGTTCCTGTCTCTGTGTTTGCACCAGATAGGGCTGTTTTTTTTCAAAACATTTCTTGTTTTGTTAGTTTATTCATGTATAGTGTCTTTATTAAAGTACCATGAATAACCACCACGCTGCGTTTTGGTCCGCCTCTCTTTCCCCAGAAGAAAACCATTACAATGAGGAACACTGTATATGGCCCAGGAGGGCTGTAAACAGTAGCTATAAAAAGTGATTGAGTAGGCTGCATAGATTTCATGACTAGAAGCTCAAAAGACGAAAACGTCATTTTTTTCGATCAAGGGGGGAAAGAAACAGCGAAAGTCAGTGGTCAAAAGCTGAAAATTATCATTGATACAGGCATTGGAAGGAATTTAATCGGAGAAGCCATGTTCAAGTTCTGGTCCTCTCGTGCTGATGTGAGCTAGACCTTGAAACAGGTCAACATTCACAAAGCCGCGGGGCCAGATGGACTACCAGGACGTGTACTCAAAGCACACGCAGACCAACTGGTAAGTGTGTTCACTGACATTTTCAACCTCTCCCTGACTGAGTCTGTAATACCTACATGTTTCAAGCAGACCACGATAGTCCCTGTGCTCAAGAACACTAAGGTAACCTGCCTAAATGACTACAGACCCGTAGCACTCACGTCGGTAGCCATGAAATGCTTTGAAAGGCTGGTCACGGCTCACATCAACAGCATCCTTCCAGATACCCTAGACACACTCCAATTCGCATACCGCTCCAACAGATCCACAGATGATGCAATCTCAATCGCACTCCACACTGCCATTTCCCACCTGGACAAAAGGAACACCTATGTGAGAATGTTGTTCATTGACTACAGCTCAGCGTTCAACACCATAGTGCGCACAAAGCTCATCACTAAGCTAAGGACCCTGAGACTAAACACCTCCCTCTGCGACTGGATCCTGGACTTCCTGACGGGACGCCCCACAGGTGGTAAGGGTAGACAACAACATGTCTGCCACTCTGATCCTCAACACTTGGGCCCCTCAGGGGTGTGTACTCAGTCCCCTCCTGTACTCCCTGTTCACCCACGACTGCGTGGCTAAACACGACTCCAACACCATCATTAAGTTTGCTGACGACACAACAGTGGTAGGGCTGATCACTGACAATGATGAGACAGATATAGGTAGAAGGTTAGAGAACTGGCAGTGTGGTGCCAGGACAACAACCTCTCACTCAATGTGAGCAAAACAAAGGAGCTGATCGTGGACTACAGGAAGAGGCGGGCCGAACAGGCCCCCATTAACATCAACGTGGCTGTAGTGGAGCGGGTAGAAGAGTTTCAAGTTCCTTGGTGTCCACATCACTAACGAACTATCATGGTCCAAACACACCAAGACAGTCGTGAGGAGGGAACAACAAAACATTTTCCCCCTCAGGAGACTAAAAGACTTGGCATGGGTTCCCAGATCCTCAAAAAGTTCTACAGCTGCACCATCGAGAGCATCCTGACCGGTTGCCTGGTATGGCGACTGCTCAGCATCTCTCCGTAAGGTGCTACAGAGGATAGTGGGTACGGCCCAGTACATCACTGGTGCCAAGCTTCCTGCAATCCAGGACCTATATAATAAGCAGTGTCAGAGGATAGGTCATAATATTGTCAGAGACTCCAGTCACCTAAGTCATTGACTGTTTTCTCTGCTCTGCACGGAAAGCGGTACCGGAGCGCTAAGTCTAGAACCAAAAGGCTCCTTAACAGCTTCTACCCCCAAGCCATAAGACTGGGTACCCGGCCAAAAACAACAATTCATCAAATGGCCACCAGACTATTACATTGACCCCCCTCTGATTGTTTTATACCTTGCTGCTACTCACTGTTCGTTGTCTATGCATAGTCCCTTCACCCCTACCTACATGTACAAATTACCTCAACTAACCTTTAGCCCTGCACACTGATTCAGTACCGGTACCCCCTGTATATAGCCTCGTTACTGTTATGTTATTATGGTACTTAAAAAAGAATTTTATTTTACCCCGTTTTCTCCCCAATTTCGTGGTATCCAATTGTTTAGTAGCTACTATCTTGTCTCATCGCTACAACTCCCGTACGGGCTCGGGAGAGACGAAGGTTGAAAGTCATGAGTCCTCCAATACACAACCCAACCAAGCCGCACTACTTCTTAACACAGCGTGCATCCAATCCAGAAGCCAGCCGCACCAATGTGTCAGAGGAAACACTGTGCACCTGGCAACCTTGGTTAGCGCGTACTTCGCCCGGCCCGCCACAGGAGTCGCTGGTGCACGATGAGACATGGATATCCCTACCGGCCAACCCCTCCCTAACCCAGACGACGCTAGGCCAATTGTGCGTCGCCCCACGGACCTCCCGGTCGCAGCCGATTACGACAGAGCCTGGGCGCGAACCCAGAGTCTCTGGTGGCACAGCTGGCGCTGCAATACAGCGCCCTTAACCACTGCACCACCCGGGAGGCCTTTATTATGGTACTTTTTATTATTTTTAATTTTATTTGGGTAAATATTGATTCTGGGGCAAGTTAAACTAGCCCCAGAATCAAGAAACCTGACAACATTCATCAGGATGCTACAGATTCAAGAAAGTTTGTTTTTGGATTATCAAGCACACCTGAGGCCTATCAGATAGCCATGGACTTCATACTATTTGGATTACAAGGTGTAGTTTGCTACAATGATGATGTTGTTGTCTTCGCTGAAAATGAAAATGAACTGGGTCAGAGACTAAGGAAAGTCTATCAAAGATTCCAAGACAGAGGACTGACACTTAACAAGGAAAAATGCATCTTTAGTCTAAAGCAGATTGAAATCGTTGGACATTTAGTCACGGCAGCAGGGATAAAACCAGACCCACAGAAAGTTGAAGCTGTAGGAAGAGCACCAAGACCAGAGAATGCAGGAGAACTACGTACTTTCCTGGGGAAATGTGGATTTCCCATGAAATTCATACCAAACTATGCAAACCTCTCAGAAACACTACGGAAGCTGATCAAAAAAGGACAAGAGTGGGAATGGAGATTTTAGAGAAGTGAAAAGAGCCCAGAATAGTGAACCAGGTCTCGCATACTTCAAACTTGATGTACCAACATTAGTGATTAGTGACGCAAGCCCAGTAGGACAACAGTAACAGAAAAATTGATAGAATAAGCCAACCACTTATGCAAGTCGTTCACTGACCCCTACAGAGAGAAGATAGTCTCAGATCGAGTGGGAAGCTCTTGAATGCATGTGGGCAGTAGAACACTTCACTTGCTGGGGCTCTCTCATGCCGTCCCTGGAAGGGGTACGTCACCTGAGTGGGTTGATTCACTGATGTGGTCATCCTGTCTGGGTTGGCGCCCCCCCTTGGGTTGTGCCGTGGCGGAGATCTTTGTGGGCTATACTCAGCCTTGTCTCAGGATGGTAAGTTGGTGGTTGAAGATATCCCTCTAGTGGTGTGGGGGCTGTGCTTTGGCAAAGTGGGTGGGGTTATATCCTTCCTGTTTGGCCCTGTCCGGGGGTGTCCTCGGATGGGGCCACAGTGTCTCCTGACCCCTCCTGTCTCAGCCTCCAGTATTTATGCTGCAGTAGTTTATGTGTCGGGGGGCTAGGGTCAGTTTGTTATATCTGGAGTACTTCTCCTGTCCTATTCGGTGTCCTGTGTGAATCCAAGTGTGCGTTCTCTAATTCTGAGATCCTAGGACCATGCCCCAGGACTACAGAACTCCTTGAGGACTCCTTCTCTCTTTCTTTCTCTCTCTCTCAGAGGACCTGAGCCCTAGGACCATGCCCCAGGACTACCTGACATGATGACTCCTTGCTGTCCCCAGTGTACCTGGCCGTGCTGCTGCTCCAGTTTCAACTGTTCTGCCTTATTATTATTCGACCATGCTGGTCATTTATGAACATTTGAACATCTTGGCCATGTTCTGTTATAATCTCCACCCGGCACAGCCAGAAGAGGACTGGCCACCCCACATATGCTCTCTCTAATTCTCTCTTTCTTTCTCTCTCTCAGAGGACCTGAGCCCTAGGACCATGCCCCAGGACTACCTGACATGATGACTCCTTGCTGTCCCCAGTCCACCTGACCGTGCTGCTTCTCCAGTTTCAACTGTTCTGCCTTATTATTATTCGACCATGCTGGTCATTTATGAACATTTGAACATCTTGGCCATGTTCTGTTATAATCTCCACCCGGCACAGCCAGAAGAGGACTGGCCACCCATGCTCTCTCTACTCCTTTCTTTCTCTCTCTCAGCCTGGTTCCTCTCTAGGTTTCTTCCTAGGTTTTGGCCTTTCTAGGGAGTTTTTCCTAGCCACCGTGCTTCTACACCTGCATTGCTTGCTGTTTGGGGTTTTAGGCTGGGTTTCTGTACAGCACTTTGAGATATCAGCTGATGTACGAAGGGCTATATAAATAAATTTGATTTGATTTGATTTGCTTCATAAATGTTCTAAATGGAGACAAGTTTGATTAGATGTTGAAAGACTGATCAGAAATTGCTCAGCTTGTGTGCTAAACCAGTCACTGCACGAAGACCAACCACTTCAACCACCTGAACTACCACCAAGACCCTGCATTAAACTAGGTATTGACTTAGTGGGTGGTAAGCCATGCTGGTTAGTTTGCCTTGAATTCTAAATAAATCACAGACAGTGTCACCAGCAAAGCACCCCCACACCATAACACCTCCTCCTCCATGGTTTACGATGGGAATTACACATGCAGAGATCATCCATTCACCCACACCAAAGTATCTTAAAAACACAGCGGTTGGAACCAATAATCTCCAATTTGGACTCCAGACCAAAGGACAAGTTTCCACCGGTCTAATGTCCATTGCTCGTGATTCTTGGCCTAAGCAAGTCTGTTCTTATTATTGGTGTCCTTTAGTAGTGGTTTCTTTGCAGCAATTCGACCATGAAGGCCTGATTCACACAGTCTCCTCTGTACAGTTGATGTTGAGATGTGTAGGTTACTTGAACTATGCAAAGCATTTATTTGGGCTGCAATTTCTGAGGCTGGTAACTCTAATGAACGTATCCTCTACAGCAGAGGTAACTCTGGGTCTTTCATTCCTTGGGCAGTCCTCATGAGAGCCAGTTTCATTATAGCGCTGGATGGTTTTTGCAACTGCACTTGAACTTGAACTCAAGTTCTTGACATTTTTGGTATTGACTGACCTTCATGTCTTAAAGTAATGATGGACTATAATTTCTCTTTGCTTATTTGAACTGTTCTTGCCATAATATGGACTTGGTCTTCTCCCAAATAGGGTTTTCTTCTGTATACCCCCCTACCTTGTCACAACACAAGTGATTGGCTCACATTAAGAAGGAAAGAAATTCCACAAATTAACTTTTTAGAAGGCACACCTGTTAATTGAAATACATTCCAGGTGACTACCTCTGGAAGCTGGTTGAGAAAATGCCAAGAATGTGCAAAGCTGTCATCAAGGCAAAGGGTGGCTATTTGAAGAATCTCAAAAGTAAAATATATTTAGATTTGTATAACACTTTTTTAGTTACTACATGATTCCATATGTGTTATTTCATAGTTTTGATGTCTTCATTATTATTCTACAATGTAGAAAATAGTAAAAAATAAAGAAAAGCCCTTGAATGAGTATGTATTCTAAAACTTTTGACCGGAAGTTTATATGTTGAATGTAAAATAAAATAATTTAATGTGTTAGCTATTGTAACAGAAATGTTAGAAACAGGAATCAAATGTTATTGCTAAAGTTGTAGATTTTAAATCTAACTAGGGAAGGGATTTAGAATAGTGATTGGACTATCTGTCACGCCCTGGCCATAGAAAGGCTTTTTATTCTCTATTTTGGTTAGGACAGGGTGTGACTAGGGTGGGTGTTCTATGTTCTTTTTTCTATGTTTTTGTATTTCTTTGTTTTTGGCCGGGTATGGTTCTCAATCAGGGACAGCTGTCTGTCGTTGTCTCTGATTGAGAACCATACTTAGGTAGCTCTTGCCCACATGGGTTTTGTGGGTAGTTATTTTCTGTTTAGTGTGTTTTGCACCTGATGGAGCTGTTTCCTTTTGTTCCTTGTTGTATTTAGTGTTCAGTTTATTAAAATAATGATAAACACTTACCACGCTGCATCTTGGTCCTCACCTTCTTCCACCAACCGTCGTTACACTATCACAATATTACCTACTTCTTAAAGTGATGAAGACAGGTCTAGAACAAGAGAATCAAAATGGCTTTGAACTGTGAGACCTAGAAGAGTATTAGTTGTTATTAAAGTGAATTAAACTTCTTAGCGACAGGATCCACAACACAGGAAGATGCATATGAGAACGCATTAGGTAGAAATGTTTTGCAGAACACAAACATGGTTGAGTGGGTATACCTGAGTCCATGTTTGTGCTCTGTGCCTGTGTGTATTTTACATCTGACTAGAAATTAATAAGGAAATGATTTAAACAGAAAAACATCTCATGTGTGCTACCTACAGTTGAAGTCAGAAGTTTACATACACCGTAGCCAAATACATTTAAACTCAGTTTTTTTAAATTTTATTTTTTACAATTCCTGACATTTAATCCAAGTAAAAAATTCCCTGTTTTAGGTCAGTTAGGATCACCACTTTATTTTAAGAATGTGAAATGTCAGAAAAATAGAGAATTATTTATTTCAGCTTTAATATCTTTCATCACATTCCCAGTGGGTCAGAAGTTTACATACACTCAATTAGTGTTTGGTCACATTGCCTTTAAATTGTTTAACTTGGGACAAACGTTTCAGGTAGCCTTCCACAAGCTTCCCACAATAAGTTGGGTGAATTTTGACCCATTCCTCCTGACAGAGCTGGTGTAACTGAGTCAGGTTTGACCAGAGGACATTTCTCCAAAAAGTACGATCTTTGTCCCCATGTGCAGTTGCAAACTGTAGTCTGGCTTTTTTATGGCGGTTTACACTTTTCACACCACAGTACTTTCATCTCTAGGAGACAGAACACGTCTCCTTCCTGAGCAGTATGACAGCTGCGTGGTCACGGGGTGGTTATACTTGCATACTATTGTTTGTTCAGATGAACGTGGTACCTTCAGGCGTTTGGAAATTGCTCCCAAGGATGAACCAGACCTGTGGAGGTCTACAATTTTTTTCCGGAGGTTTTAGCTGATTTATTTAGATTTTCCCATGATGTCAAGCAAAGAGGCACTGAGTTTGAAGGTAGGCCTTGAAATACATCCACAGGTACACCTCCAATTGACTCAAATTATGTCAATTAGCCTATTAGAAGCTTTTAAAGGCATGACATAATTTTCTGGAATTTTCCAAGCTGTTTAAGGCACAGTCAACTTACTATATAAACTTCTGACCCACTGGAACTGTGGTACAGGGAATTACAAGTTAAATAATCTGTTTGTAAACAATTGTTGGAAACATTCCTTGTGTCATGCACAAAGTAGATTTGCCAAAACTATAGTTTGTTGTGGAGAGGTTTAAAAACTAGTTTTAATGACTGTATGTATACTTCCGACTTCAACTGTATATCCCCCCAATAGAATCCCCATACTTTATGTGTTATGGGATTTTTTTATGAATAATGACTAAATTATGTATACATTTAACGTAAAATTATAACAAACAGAATTCTACCCTGTTTTTCTAGTAGTGTTAAATAATGTTTGTTCTTTAGGAAGGGGTTATGTAGCAGGTATATCTCTCTGGTCACCCCCAAAACCAATTCTTTCTTTGGCCGCCTCTCCTTCCAGTTCTCTGCTGCCAATGACTGGAACGAACTACAAAAATCTCTGAAACTGGAAACACTTATCTCCCTCACTAGCTTTAAGCACCAACTGTCAGAGCAGCTTACAGATTACTGCACCTGTACATAGCCCACCTATAATTTAGCCCAAACAACTACCTCTTTCCCTACTGTATTTATTTATTTATTTTGCTCCTTTGCACCCCATTATTTTTATTTCTACTTTGCACATTCTTCCACTGCAAATCTACCATTCCAGTGTTTTACTTGCTATATTGTATTTACTTTGCCACCATGGCCTTTATTTGCCTTTACCTCCCTTATCTCACCTCATTTGCGCACATCGTATATAGACTTGTTTATACTGTATTATTGACTGTATGTTTGTTTTACTCCATGTGTAACTCTGTGTTGTTGTATGTGTCGAACTGCTTTGCTTTATCTTGGCCAGGTCACAATTGTAAATGAGAACTTGTTCTCAACTTGCCTACCTGGTTAAATAAAGGTTAAATTAAAAAAATAAAAATAGATCTAGGAAGAAATGAATGTATGTGGGTGTAGAAAGAGAATGAAGAGGAGCATTAACCTATATTTGAACCAAGAATTCAAAGTATGACACAAACACCAAATTGAGACTCTGCATGCAGAATTCTGCACAAACATCCTCTGTGTGCAACGTAAAACATGCATGCAGAGCAGAATTAGGACGATACCCGCTAATGATCAAAATCCAGAAAAGAGCCGTTAAATTCTATAACCACCTAAAAGGAAGCGATTCCCAAACCTTCCACAACAAAGCCATCACCTACAGATAGATGAACCTGGAGAAGAGTCCCCTAAGCAAGCTGGTCCTGGGGCTCTGTTCACAAACAAAAACACACCCTACAGAGCCCCAGGACAGCAGCACAATTAGACCCAACCAAATCATGAGAAAACAAAAAGATAATTACTTGACACATTGGAAAGAATTAACAAAAAAACAGAGCAAACTAGAATGCTATTTGGCCCTACACAGAGAGTACACAGCGGCAGAATACCTGACCACTGTGACTGACCCAAAATTAAGGAAAGCTTTGACTATGTACAGACTCAGTGAGCATAGCCTTGCTATTGAGAAAGGCCGCCGTAGGTAGACATGGCTCTCAAGAGAAGACAGGCTATGTGCACACTGCCCACAAAATGAGGTGGAAACTGAGCTGCACTTCCTAACCTCCTGCCCAATGTATGACCATATTAGAGAAACATATTTCCCTCAGATTACACAGATCCACCAAGAATTCGAAAACAAATCCAATTTAGAAAAACTCCCATATCTACTGGGTGAAATTCCACAGTGTGCCATCACAGCAGCAAGATTTGTGACCTGTTGCCACAAGAAAAGTGCAACCAGTGAAGAACACACACCATTGTAAATACAACCCATATTTATGCTTATTTATTTGATCTTGTGTCCTTTACCATTTGTACATTGTTAAAACACTGTATATATAATATGACATTTGTAATGTCTTTATTGTTTTGAAACTTCTGTATGTGTAATGTTTACTGTTAATTTTTATTGTTTATTTCACTTCATATATTATCTACCTCACTTGCTTTGGCAATGTTAACACATTTTTCCCATGCCAATAAAGCCCCTTGAATTGAGTTGAATTGAATTGAGAATAGAGAAGAGCGAGCGAGCGAGCGAGCGAGCGCATCCTCATCGGACGTCATCACTTGTCGCCATATTGGTTCAGGAAGTTGAAAGTATCAAAGTAGGAATCTGTTGCAGGTTTGCTGCTGTATTTATTCGAATATTCACTTGATCTACAACACAGTTTACGACAGCCGTGTTCATTTATGCATCGGAAACCCTAAAACCATCTTGAGGTACAGAAATCATTTGTATTTATCTGTTGTTTGGACGTGCATCCAGATGACTTCCCTAACACAGCGAAGTTCGGGCCTGGTGCAGAGGAGGACCGAGGCCTCTCGTAATGCAGCTGCCGACAAGGAGAGGGGGTCCGAGGATGAGGACTACGAGCCACGCCAAGAGGAAGAGGACGAGAAGGGAGACTCCAAAGAAACTCGACTGACGTTGATGGAAGAAGTGTTGCTGTTGGGATTGAAAGATCGAGAGGTATGTTAGCTAGCTATTGTCGTTAGCCTGTTGTGCTAGCGAGCTGAGTTAGCTTGCTAAAGTTAGCTGGTTTGTTTACGTTCTAACCAGCTAACGTTAACTAGTTAGCCAGCATAATAATGTGCTATTCCTACATTTAGGTAGTTAACTAACATTACTAGCTGTATTTTCATGTAATATTCAACATTACAACCTGAAGGTTATCAAACGTGTCACTTTGTGGCGTGTCACTTGTATGTCTGTTTTATTTATCCAGGAAGTGTCGCTAACCCTGTGAAGCAATACGGACTCATTACAATTTTTTCCAACAGGGATACACTTCCTTCTGGAATGACTGCATTTCTTCTGGTCTTCGAGGGTGTATGGTCATTGAACTGGCTTTGAGAGGAAGACTGCAGCTAGAGGCTTGTGGCATGAGGAGGAAAAGTCTGTTGGCCAGAAAGGTGAGCACTCACAAGTTTCAAACCTTATATTAAAACACACAGATAAACTTGGTTGCCTGCCAAACAGCCGGACTTCCGTCTTCACCCGATGATGATAATAGGGCTGTCCTGAACTCGTCATACTTGTATTTGTAATCCTATCTGTTTACCACTTAATAGGATACTGGTAATTGGATTTACTTGCGATCGGAAAACGCTCAGAGCGCTTCTGATGTTCCATCACTCATTCACACATCGTTCACGATCCCGACATCTGAAAGGCACATGACTTACTTTCATAGTCCTAATTATCAACAAAATAGGTTCATAAATAATGCATCATGGCTGGCTACTGCTTCCTGCATTTATTTCTTACGATTTAGTTGGCTCGTCCTAGAAGCCTAGGCTACATTTCACTTTCGAGAGGAGCAAAACTTATCCCAACTTATAGCCTTTGTCACAACATTTCTACAATCAAAATGAACTATTTACATTTTGTAATTTTATTTTCTAATGATCTGTTGCTCAAAAAACATGTCTGGGGGAAATAATAACAGCAAGCATGCACTGGCATAGCTCACTGCATGATGACAAATACGTCTTCTTCAGCAATGGAATAGCCTATGCAGACAGACAAAGAAGCCCACAAAACAACACCAAGTAGACAGAGAAAAACAACCATACGGTGGTATAAAGTAAAACTAAATTGATAGCTAGAACAACAATGACTAGCTATGGATTGTGATTCTCCAGTCCAAACATTTTGGACTGGTGAATTGATTCCTAAGGTGAGTGAGTGTAAGGGGAGCCTTGCGTGTGTATCTGGGGAATTAAGGGGCGGGAGAGCAGCTTCACCAATGCAATTGAGTTGACGGATAAAGTAATAACCAATAGCAAAAACTTCCATGATATGGCCTCAGAAAAGTCGACTGAAAATATAACTAGATTGATAGCTAGAAGAAAAGCGGCTAGCTTTCAATCTATGGATTTTGATTCACAATGTTTGGAGAGAGTTGTGAGTGAAAGTGGGAGCCGTAGCGTTTGTGCAAGAGACGTATCTGTCTGGGAAAACAAGAGAGGCTTTTTCTAATCCAATCATGGCCAACACCTGTCTGTGTCTTTACTGACAGCAGAATCAGCCTGTTGAGGCAGTATTTGGCATGGCTTGAGTGATATGAGAAATTCTGGCTTTTGGCTTTCTCCGATTACAGAAAATTACATTGTTTCCGGCAAATTCCTCATGTCCGTATTGATACTTGTTTTGTCATAATACCCCTAGACAATAACAACTCTGATCTGGAGTGGGAGGGGTCAGAGTCCAAAATGTCAATTCGAACATGCCAATTGATGGAATGTCCGAGCTTTGATTGGCAGCTCTGAGTCGTTGCTGATGCATGTCAAATCATACAATGCCTGGATGGGTATTTTAAGGATCAGCTAATCACATGATATGTTATAGCAGTCTGGTGCCCGACTGCACAGTCGATGACGTGGCACACAACCATTGGTTGATACATGAGACATCTGAGCCGGGCAACGCAGCCTTGGCCTTCTGCGTGTTTATGCTGACGAGGTCGTCTGACGTGTGTTTTGCGTGTTGCAATGTTTGGAGGACTAGCAGTGTATGCCAACACTAGCGGTGTAAAACTATGTGTGTTTGTGACCTTTTTAAAACGGGTTTATTTTTGGTCAGGTGATCTGTAAGTCGGACGCTCCTACAGGAGACGTGTTGCTGGACGAGGCCCTGAAGCATATCAAAGAGACCCAGCCCCCAGAGACAGTTCAGAGCTGGATAGAGCTGCTGAGCGGTGAGCAGAAATGGATTACCCCCCGTCCTTCTACTGTTCTCTTAAATTTTCTGTTTATTTTACTGGCTTTCTTCATTCTCATGTAGATTTGATTTGACAGGTGCTCTCACTGTGCCCCCTCCTTTCCCTTTCCCATACCCAGTCCATTTTAAACAAAATATCTTTGTTTTATATATAATATAGGCCATTTACGATTTTGACTTGATGTTCAGGTGAGACGTGGAACCCATTGAAGCTGCACTACCAGCTGAGGAATGTCCGTGAGCGCCTGGCCAAAAATCTTGTGGAAAAGGGCGTTCTGACCACGGAGAAACAGAACTTCCTCCTCTTCGACATGACCACACACCCACTGACCAACGACACCATTAAACAGCGGCTGGTCAAGAAAGTCCAGGAGTCCGTCTTGGACAAGTGGGTGAACGACCCGGGGCGCTTCGACAAGCGTGTGCTGGCCCTGATCTTCCTGGCCCACTCTTCAGACGTGCTGGAGAACGCCTTCGCCCCATTGCTGGACGAACAGTATGACCTGGCCATGAAGAGGGTACGTCTGCTGCTGGACCTGGAGCCAGAGGCAGAGAGCACCAAGGCCGGCGCCAACGAGCTGCTGTGGGCTGTGGTGGCCGCCTTCACCAAATGAAGCCCTACCGGAAACAAACAGACGGAACTTTAAAAAACACTACAGGCCTGTGGAGCTCAGAACTCCCATGTTCTGATATGATGATGGAGATGGCAGAGATGATTAAGATCACAGAGGGCGGCTCTCCCTCTGTATTGAGACAGGGCAGTTATTCCTGACCTCTGAGTCACTGTCCTGTCCTCTACCTGGCCAGTTGGTTGACATCCAGTACCCTGTGGGTGTCTCCCAAATGGCACCCTATTCCCTATATGGCTCTGGTCAAAAGTAGTGCACTACATAGCGAATCGGGTGCCATTTGGCACGTGACCTTTCTGTTCACTGTGAGACCTTGTGTAACCTTGAGCACTTGTGTCAGTAGCTGGCACCCACACAGGTCTCTGTTCTTCCATTTAGAAGGGACTTTAAAACTGCTAGGCCTTGCTTGACCACCATGGCCCAGACCTACCACCATGATCATCTGACCTGATATGATGACCTACCAGAGGACCTAATATGTTGACCTATGACCTACCAGAGGACCTGATATGATCGTACAGAACATGATTTGTTCTTTGCGTTAGTCACTTTGAGGAGGGTGCATTCTACACAAGCTCTTAGACATGACCTATAGACATCGTGTCGTTTTATCTTGCTAATAAATGTTAACCATCTCCAAACCATTTTGCACATTCAACAAGGGATCTGGAAGGGTTTAATATTTGTATAAAAAAAACTAACAGAAAAAATATTGTAACGTTTTATTCCAAGCACCATTTATTTTGTTCAGGGCACCAAACAATACAAACTTTATTCCTGTTCAGTTTTCCTTCCTGTCCCTCTCCATGTACTAAAGTGTTGTAGCTTGTGAATGCCATCAGTTTCAGATTAGTCTCTGCAACTCTTATCATCCTATTGCAGATATCCAGACATTGCATGTCTCCTCTTAACAGGCAAACTGGTTTCGGGTGTTCATGTGTGCAAAGTCATATTTTGAAGAGGTACAGTCTCAAGAAAGAAATTCTCTCAAATCGGACAAATATCTTTGTCCTTTAGTTAGTGTATTGAAAAATATGACTGGATAGGAGTGGAAGCTTCTCCTAAATCAGGCTAATTGTATTTTATATGGCTTAAAGTGTCCCTATCTGGCAGTATAATCTTAACGCTTTTGATTTTATGCCATATGTATTTTATTTTCCATTGATACATTTTTATTGCTTTAATATAATTCACATTTCATTCGGATTTAGTTGGTCGTCATCAATGGTTTGGGCTTTTTCTTTCCTCCTCTATGCCTGTCTGTTGGTTGTACTGTTCATGACTTGGTGAGTAGGAGTTGCCCCCAACCACTGACACGGGGTCAGATACCATTTGATCCCCGTAATGGTTAACGTTAGGACAGGCGGTAGGGTTATCCGATCCTAGACCTGTGGTTAGGGGTAACTTCTACCTTGAGCATTTGACTCACCTGGAGGCTGTAAAGAACAAGTATGGTGTAGGGATCGGATGGGGATGATGATTATATGGTATGGAGAAACTGATTATGTAGAATTTGATAAATGAATGTACAGCGTAATAAATGAAAGGGTGTTCTCTATACTTCTGTAGTTTTTTTTTTACTACACAATAAAGGATATTTTAAGTGCCTGAATATAGCACTGTGTAGCTCTCCTGTCATTCTTATCTGCCCTTTTTGTATCACAATTCCCTGATGACGATGAATTTGATTATTTCTATATCATACACACCACTTGGCTGAAACGGCCTACTATCTGACTGTGACATTATTGAACAACCAATACAGATAATTTCAAAATATTGCAGATTTTGAAAACAACTTTTAATCGCTCAAGGCACAATTCTTTAAAACAAAATGAATGTAAGCCTCACATAAGGCATCAGAGCACTTCAAAGTCATGTGTCCATGATCCAAAACATGTCCCCAACAACTGATAATCCTCCTTTGTCATCGTACTTTCTTGTAGGATCGGTCCTGTCAGCTCTGGTTCCGATGTTCGCGTTTGACGTCCATGTGAATGGCTGCCCATCGGGCTACCAAATGTCCCAACGACAAACCAGCAGAGGTCCACTGGTTTTGCCATTACACAATGTTACTGATCCTTTTCACTCTCCATTGACATGGTGGGGGGGTGAGCACTGGACACTTTGCCATTGAATATTGGATTGTGGGGCAGGTCCAGGCAGACTGTCTTCTTGACTTCCATCTCAGGTGGCTGCAAATGCACCTCTGAACGACCAGGCGGGACTGCTGCACAGCTACCAAAACTGCGGACTGAGATAGTATTCTATCTTCTTGTTTCCGTGATCTTCACTGAGTGGGTTGAACTCCCTCACTTGACTTTGATTATATTCTTGTAATGTTTTGTCAATATTTCCAATAATTTGGATCTCCAGTCCAGGGTGTCACTAGCGAGGATGTCTCCAACTTTACGCAGCTGATGCGCACAGTCCAGAATGGCAGTTAGATCTGGAGAGAAGAGAAAGTCATAGTTTAGTCAAGCAATTAAACATAGTACAATGTCTCATTTGTGGTCAAATCTTAAATTCAATAGCAATTTTAACAAAACTATCAAATTAGCTGTTACGTAATTACCTTGTCCAGTCATATTGATTTGCGCTTGTTTTCTGTTTCTTTGTTGAGCTCTTCAAGAGTTCTGTTTGTACTTGTGGTACAGAGTAGACTGAGTATCCAAACGTGTTCAGCTGTGTATGGCTTGTCAGTCAGTGAGAGTCTTCTGCTAATGTCAGAAGTTCACTCCATTATATAGCCTTAATGATGGTGATGTAAGTTGTGGATCCCACCTGTGCTAGTCCCGCCTCCCAATCACCTGCTGTTTTTACAGTAATTTTCAAACCTATGTTGTTAGACACGTCCTTACAGATTGAACTGAAATCAGATAGGCAGCTGTTTATCATTGTAGGCTAATTCCCTTGGAAGGAACACAGTGATATGTCCTTGTTTGCATGGAATCAAATTGTGCTATTGTTATTCCATTTGTACAGTGAACTTCAGTCAACGGTTACCATAGCAAAATATTTTTGTTTGCGAACAGAGCAGACCACTGACTCACCACATCCTAAAGCTATTGCTTAGGCTACATACATACATACAGTATATTCTATTTTTAGTAATACATATTATATAATTGGTCATTTGTGGGGTGGGCCTAGAAAAAAGGCATACATCCAAAAACTAATTTTTGAGATTCTCTTGGCCCTCACTGACAATGGGTGCCCAAAGACCCAAGTTAAGGTTCATAAGGACCAGAGATAACACTATTTATACTATTTTGTGGAATAAAAAGATCCTCATAAATATCTGAAGTATTGATGCATAAATTACTAGACAGTTATATCCTTATAATAATAGAACATATCAATTAGGGATATTCTCTTGGCCTCCATTTGAAAGTTAATTGGCCCAGTGCACTTTGCACAGCATCAAGCAACAGTCCATAAAGTGTGTGATAGGTGACGCTATGTGTACAGATATGTTAAGTGTACACTACACCTGCAATCAATACTATGCTGGCTTAGGACACATGTTATTTTATATTTTTTGGATTGGGAGAGAGCTTGCACACTTACATAAACCAGTCATAAAAATGTATTGGTTTGCTCAAAGTACAATCGGGAGTTCATAATTAGAACACAGGACAGGAACATCTGCCAACAGTTAACCTGTGATTGAAACATACGTCAATTGATGAAGTGACAAATGACAGTTAATAAAGCTAGATTGATTGTGCAACATGGCAAGTGTTTCTAAGAAATGCAGTTGCATTTGAGGAATAATTGTTGACCCTATAATGAACATTACAGAGCATCAGTTGACCTTACTATATTGAGTTTGACCTTTCTGGAGGTTAATTTTAGGGTACTTTGTGCTAACTTTCATGGGTTAACAAATAATGTCTAATATGTGTCAAAGTCCTGTATCTGCACCAGATTCAGATCTGATTTGAAGATAATTTCCCTCCTGTCCTCAGTGTCCTTATATCCCTGGCCATAATAGCTACAACAGTGGTGACTAACATGTTGTGGCTTGTCCTGGGTGTGCCTAACAGATGTGGGCCAGTACTGTACAGTTCTGCTGTGAGTGCACTTGCTGTCAGCTGACTCTTGGGTCCAATTTATTAGTGCACCCTATAGCAAAACGTTTTGGAAAGGAAAATGAAAAAATGGTTTCTTATTGGACAAGTTCAGGTAGTCCCTCCAAGTTTCATTCCATTTTCCTTTCCGTTTGGTGCCTGGTGAATATGACCCTTGGTTGAACCCGGAGGCTCAGAATGACATATTACAAGGAACTTGTAAACAGAATTATAAAACACAAATGTTATGTTCTCTGCCCCTAAGGTTAGCAACGTACTTTGACCCGTACTTAACATTGTGCCAAGGAAGATTTTATAGGATGTTTTCATATTAGGGCCTCACAATGTGGAGCAATTGTATGCTTCTGTTTACAAATCTCTTGTCACCTTTAACCTACTCTCAACAATAACATCCTTTCTTCCAAAAATGGAACCTTCAGCTGTATAATGAACCAAGAGATAAATGAACCCTTAATGTTGACCTGATGCAAAGGAAATTAGTTGGATATAGACCTATCAGATAGTACACTGTGTCTAGGCCTAGTTCACAGAACCTAAAACAACTCTTACAAGCATTGATATAATACATTATTTTGATATTTAGGTGATTGCTAAAATGTATGCATTTTTTTCTTCAGAACTGTTGTCAAATTTACTATCAATACAAATGCTTTCTGTATGCATGTACTTGATTTAATAGCATAAAGACTGTAAATGGGGCTTTTAAATGGGGCAATATGCATTTGCAACTTCCCTTTTTGGACTTTTAAATTCATGATATTGTAGGAAACGGGCAAACGGCAGGGAAGCAAACCCGGGTCACTGGTGTGAAAGGCAAACACCCTGCGCATCACACGAATAGGGTTACCCCAGTTGTGGGAATTGTATATCGAGCATCGCTACAATATAACCCATAGATTTTTTGTTGAATAATTTAACTTATAAATGCCTCATGAACTGTCGTACCCTATCAGAAACCAACATATTATCTTGTTTTACTCCAATGTTTGCTAACAATGCAATTGTAAACAAACACTGTATAGCCTCAAAACATGGTATATACTATAAGTTGTATATTGTGTATGGTAAGTAAGTCCTTGCATCCATAGCTGTCAATGAATTTGAGTGGTTACTGGTTACATTTCTCTAGAAACATCCCTCAGCTATTTACCTAAACAGCGGCGCGGTGTTGCTTTAAATCGCAGACTGCCGCTTTAAAATTGTTAACACAGCCTAACTGTGACCAGAAGCACAGAAAGAGAACATAATTTCCCACAATTCAATATAAACGGTACGTCCGGGTACAACGAACCTGAAGCAAACTCGCGCGACTGACTTCTAGATCACCGGAACAGTAGAACAGCATTGTGGTGAAAGTACTTCATCCAGTTCATTTGGAATCAAGATCTGGTAAACCTCGAACCACTAGGGTAGACATTTTGCAGGCCTGTATCTACCGCCTTCACACACAGCATCCGCGAACACTACACTCGAGCTCATACAGTGAAACATTGCACGTAAGTACTGTAGCTAATGTTGCTATTTAGATTTAATCCCTAGAGCGAACGAACCCCTGTGCAAAACTATCGTTATATGCAACATTGTAATGTGCTGCAAGGACGCTGCTGTTGCATGCTCGATTGATTTGATCGTGATACATTTTTGCATTTTTGGTTAATTCAGGCCTACCTATCTAGAAAATGTGTACTATAATAACGCAACGAGCTGTGCAATAATTCGAACGAAACAGTCTTATATTGCGAATGAAAATAGTGAACCGAACAGAACAATGACTCATTTGCATATTCGATGATCACGTGGACAACTTTTGGATAAGGTGGAAATAATATTGGCAAATAATATACTGGATTTATTGCTTTAAAACAGTATATTATTTGCCTATATTATTTTCACCTTCTCATAATTCAAACAACCACCACCATTACCAGTAGTTATTTCATACAGGTTCACTTCTTATTTGGGGAAACGGTAGCTAGGCAAAATTTTCTTCGCACCACATGACAATTTGTAGAATTGCAAGAACGAAGCTATAAACCTGCAATATTCTCCCCACCAACAAGAGGGGTGTGAACAATTTGTGTCATGAACAGTGCTTGTGCGTACGCGCGCTGGAAGGGGGGGTCCGAGTGAAAACATTTGGGAACCCCTGATTATTATGGATAAGAGCGATAATTTTTATTTATTAGTCAAATGGCTGTCAAGCATCGATCATGACACTCGATATTTTTGGAAAAGTAGCGTCAAGATCACCGTGGATTTTCACCAAGTCAAATACGTAATTTATTTAATCTGTAGCCTATTAAACTGAATGGTTTCCCAAATCGTAGTGGGAGGAACACACCATATAAACTCGTGACTCCAAATTTACTTTGATATGATGGTTGTTGTATCAATATTTGCGCATAAAGGCGTATCCAGCGCCATTTCTAGCATAATTAATTTGACCAGCATTTAAACATCCCACCATTTTGAACCAACAAATGATCCGTCGGCATTTACAAAATAGTGCCGAAACTTCCTGTTTACATGACAGCTGTCGTGATTTATTTTTATATAGTTGACTTTACTCGCATAAAAACTGTCTGTAAAATGTTTTATAGTGTAGCTATTTTTCTAGGCTGGAAAATGTTCAGTTGAAATGTTATAGATATCTGCATATTATCAACCCAAGATGTCTACAGTATGAGGTATCCCAACCGGCCGGTAGATGGCGTTATTATTCCTTATACGTCGTTTGCCATCTGCTTCCAACTGGAATGTACGCAGCCTGATATACACTCATGACCCCCGGCGACCGGCTCGTACATTAAACGCCCTCCATTCAGGCTGCAAGGGCGTCGGTTTCCGCCTTAACTAGCTTTAAAGGCGAGCCGCCTGAAAAAAAACGACATGCGTACTGTCTCAATAAAACAACTTTCCAGCAGTCTAGTAGAGTGGCTAATGCTACTTCCTGATGCTGCACATAAAGATGAATGAAAACAGAAAGTAGCTTTTTGGTCTTAATTTAGGGTTAGACATAAGGTTAGCAATGTGGTTACGGTTAGAATCACATTTTTGTAAGAATAACAATTGTAGAAATATACCTTTTTTTTATTTTTTAAAATTATTTTTATTAACAACAAATCAATACATAAAGCACATGAGGGAACACAAGCATACATAGATTACAAACAATGGACAATCGGGCTGGGGGCGGGGCTAGGGGGTACATATCACATTACAATTACACAAGGACCTTAAGGGACATGCATATACTTAGAATTGTAACAGCTTTTTTGTTAGTAGAGCATTTAACCGTCTTAAAATACAGTTCAATTTCTTTTTGTGGGGTACGAAAATGTGGTTTTCTGTTTGTAAATTTACATTTGTGTATATGAAATTTGGCCAAAAGAATAATGAAATTAATTACATAAAAATGATTCCGCTTATTTCTATTGTATGTAAAGAATCCAAACAGTACATCTCTCCACAATAGTGTAAAATCTTCATAAATGTGTTCAATTATAAACCTACTGATGTCTTGCCACAGTTTTCTTACATGCATACAATGCCAAAAAAGATGCACAACTGTTTCTGGGTGGTCATTACAAAAGGAGCAATTTGAGTTGATGTTTTCCTTAAACTTCTTCATATAGTGGTTGGCAGGATAATATTTATGAATAATTTTAAAGGAAACTTCCTTAATTTTGTTAACAAGTAGGTATGTGTGTGGCAACATCCAAACTTTTTTCCAACAGATATTATCAATAAATCCATTCCAATAAGGCATGACATAAGGTATAGATACAACATCCTGCTGAAACAAGGATCGTATCGCTCTGTTGTTGAATGGACCAAAAGAGAAACAAATCTTTCCTACTGATGAGTCAACAGGGTCAATAGAAGGTAGGCTCTGAGAGTCAGGTCTTGACATGTTCCTGAATAATGAAGAAACACCTGAGGGAATGGCATCTAAAACAATTGCAAAATCTTTAGGTGTTACAGGGACCTTGTAAAGTGATAAGAATTCTTTATAACTGAGTAAAAGACCCTCTGCATTTACCAGTTGGCTCACCAATAGGATATTATTTCTGAACCAATATTCTAAAAACAGAGAGGTATTTTTATACAATATATCCCGATTATTCCATATATAATATCTGTGTGGAGAAAAATTGTGTTTATAAATTAAGGACCATGACAAGAAAACCTGCCGATTAAAAGCAGAAGATTTCACTGGAACTTTGTCAATATTATAATTGCAAAACAACATGAAGTTAAGGCCACCAAAAGTAGAGAAGACATGATGAGGAATAAAATTCCAGATAGAAGTGGGTCTTCTTAGGAATTGTTTTATCCAATTGATCTTGAAAGTATTATTTAAAGTAGTAAAATCCAGAAAATTCAGTCCACCATTCTGATAAGTGTTCATTACAACAGTTTTCCTAATGTGATGGGTACGGTTTCTCCAAAGGAAGTTGAAAAGCATCTGGTCTATCTCCTTGCTTATTTTACGGTCAAGATATAAAGATAGAGCACCATATGTTAGTCTAGAGATACCTGGTTTATGACTTTGGCTGCGGTAACTAGTGACGACCTTCAGCCAGACTGCTACAACCTGATTGGCTGAACATCAGGAAGTAGTATTTTTGGTGGGAAATTGTGTTTTATTATGACAGCTGTTGCAGTCCAAACACTTAAAAGACACACCCTGCCCACTCAGCCCTCAAATTAAGTGGACACTTTAGTTATTAATACTTATTTCCAAGTGAAAAAGGTCTTAGGAACATATGAATTTAAAAAAAAAAAAAACAGTTTTCATATGCTCTTAAAATAGCAGATACCCTTTTATTTAAATTATTATTTTGAATTTTATTTCTCAGAATAGTTCCTGATTACACTAAAGAGGGTTTTTAGTCTCTCTTACTACAAAGAACCCTTGGTTTGGTCTTTAACATAATATTCTGTTGAGTTTAATTTAAAAAGCCAGATAACATCTAGCTCAGAGTTTATGGAATAAGCTATTTTCACTTTAAATTGACTTAAATGGTGCAGATCTCGGTTCCTTATCACTTACGTTCATTGCTCCTACGTTTGACTCATCCTACTACAGTTTATACTTTTATATCATCTTTGTTGTTTTGTCTTTGTCTATAGTTTCTCTTAATGTTGGGCGGCAGGGTAGCCTAGTGGTTAGAGCGTTGGACTAGTAACCGAGCTGACAAGGTACAAATCTGTCGTTCTGCCCCTGAACAGGCAGTTAACCCACTGTTCCTAGTCCGTCATTGAAAATAAGAATTTGTTCTTAACTGACTTGCCTCGTAAAATAAATAAAACATGTTAGTGGGTTACAAAACAATGTGAAGCACAAGGCCTTATTTTTATTTGCTAAACAATTTCGAACAGATTTCTGCTTTTTTTCCAAGAGTCTCACTCAATTTCTGCTGATGCCAACTTCTGGAGGTCACAGTGGGGCAACGATATTTGGCTTTCCCATGGATCTGAACGCTCTGCTGGTGTCACTGCAATGAAAAATACCTTTGGTGGTAATATTCTACACTCGGAATGTGACCCCTTTGGTCACTTTATTGGTCTTGTGATCAGTTACAATGACATTAAGCTCATTACTGTAAACTTCTACAGGTACAACACCAAACATTAGAATGATGAGTTGCTTGAATCTACAGAGAAACCAATGAAGTATATGTTATCTAAATTTCTGAATTCGTTATTATTGATATGAGGGGACTTTAACATTACTATAGATAATTCAATTGATAGATGGCCCCCAGGTAGGCCAAGCAATTAGAATTTGGGTTTATTACTTTTTATGGAAAAGTTTGATCTTACTGATATATGGAGAGAGAGGTTTCCGGCCGACAGATCATTCACTTGGAGTAACAAAACAGGTTCCAGACAGTCCAGAATAGATTTTTGGCTTATATCCAAATGTATTGATGGGGAGTGTGTTACTACAAATATTTGTACTACTCCCCTCACTGACCACAGGGCCATTTACATTGATATCAGAATATTAACCCCTGATACTAACCTTGGTAGAGCATCATACTGGAAGCTAAAAGGCTCGTTATTAAATAATGATCTACACTGCTCAAAAAAAAATAAAGGGAACACTTAAACAACACAATGTAACTCCAAGTCAATCACACTTCTGTGAAATCAGACTGTCCACTTAGGAAGCAACACTGATTGACAATAAATTTCACATGCTGTTGTGCAAATGGAATAGACAACAGGTGGAAATTATAGGCAATTAGCAAGACACCCCCAATAAAGGAGTGGTTCTGCAGGTGGGGACCACAGACCACTTCTCAGTTCCTATGCTTCCTGGCTGATGTTTTGGTCACTTTTGAATGCTGGCGGTGCTTTCACTCTAGTGGTAGCATGAGACGGAGTCCAACCCACACAAGTGGCTCAGGTAGTGCAGCTCATCCAGGATGGCACATCAATGCGAGCTGTGGCAAGAAGGTTTGCTGTGTCAGTCAGCGTAGTGTCCAGAGCATGGAGGCGCTACCAGGAGACAGGCCAGTACATCAGGAGACGTGGAGGAGGCCGTAGGAGGGCAACAACCCAGCAGCAGGACCGTTACCTCCGCCTTTGTGCAAGGAGGAGCACTGCCAGAGCCCTGCAAAAGGACCTCCAGCAGGCCACAAATGTGCATGTGTCTGCTCAAACGGTCAGAAACAGACTCCATGAGGGTGGTATGAGGTCCAGACGTCCACAGGTGGGGGTTGTGCTTACAGCCCAACACCGTGCAGGACGTTTGGCATTTGCCAGAGAACACCAAGATTGGCAAATTCGCCACTGGCGCCCTGTGCTCTTCACAGATGAAAGCAGGTTCACACTGAGCACATGACACGTGACAGAGTCTGGAGACGCCGTGGAGAACGTTCTGCTGCCTGCAACATCCTCCAGCATGACCGGTTTGGCGGTGGGTCAGTCATGGTGTGGGGTGGCATTTCTTTGGGGGGCCGCACAGCCCTCCATGTGCTTGCCATTAGGTACCGAGATGAGATCCTCAGACCCCTTGTGAGACCATATGCTGGTGCGGTTGGCCCTGGGTTCCTCCTAATGCAATACAATGCTAGACCTCATGTGGCTGGAGTGTGTCAGCAGTTCCTGCAAGAGGAAGGCATTGATTCTATGGACTGGCCCGCCCGTTCCCCAGACCTGAATCCAATTGAGCACATCTGGGACATCATGTCTCGCTCCATCCACCAACGCCACCTTGCACCACAGACTGTCCAGGGGTTGGCGGATGCTGTAGTCCAGGTCTGGGAGGAGATCCCTCAGGAGACCATCCGCCACCTCATCAACAACATGCCCAGGCGTTGTAGGGAGGTCATACAGGCACGTGGAGGCCACACACACTACTGAGCCTCATTTGGACTTGTTTTAAGGACATTACATCAAAGTTGGATTAGCCTGTAGTGTGGTTTTCCACTTTAATTTTGAGTGTGACTCCAAATCCAGACCTCCATGGGTTGATAAATTTGATTTCCATTGATAATTTTTGTGTGATTTTGTTGTCAGCACATTCAACTATGTAAAGAAAAAAGTATTTAATAAGAATATTTCATTAATTCAGATCTAGGATGTGTTATTTTTAATGTTCCCTTTATTTTTTTGAGCAGTGTAGTTACGTTTGAGGTTAAAGATCTGCTTTCACACTTTTGGGAAAGGCTTGTGAAGAAAAATCTTATTGCAAGAACTGGGAGCTCTTTAAATTTGAGGTGTCCAAATACCTTAGAAAATATGGTAGTAATCTTGCTAAGACCAGAAGAGCTGAGGAGGAAAAGGTGATCATTAAGATCACTTCCCTTTCTCAGAGGTCCCCAGCCAGCCTCTCGGGGGAGGACAAGATGGAACTGATTAAGTTACAAAATAAACTGGATAATATAAATAGATTAAAAGCAGAAGGGGCCTTTATTAGGTCTAGGAAAAATGGATTGAGGAGGGAGAACAGAATTCATCCTGTTTCTTTAGACTTGAGAAATTTCACTCTACAAATAACATTATCCATAACTTAAACATTGATGGTGTTATTACAGATGACCAAAAATGAATCGCTAAATACTGTAGCAGTTTTTACAGAAAATTGTATAGCTCTACGTACTGTCAGGAATCCACAGATATGTTTTTTGACTCACTGAATAATGTTCTCTATCAGTGACATAGGATCTAAACAGTGTGATGAACCCATCAAAGTTGAAGAGATTATAGAGTCTATCAAACATCTAAAGAACAATAAATCACCAGGTGTTGATGGAATTACATCAGAATTTTACTAATTATTTTCTGAACAAGTAGCTCCCTTCCTATTTGAAGTCTTTGTTTTTAATACTCTCTAATGTTCTCCCTCCTACAATGAGTCAGGGGTTAATAACACTGATACCTAAGCCTAAAAAAGAAGTGCTGCTCATCGATAACTGGCGTCCAATTTGTCTTCTTAATAATGACTATAAGATATTAGCCTTACTACTTTCAAAAATAATTAAAGAAGTCCTGGATGCAATCATTGATGAAACGGTCTGGCTTTATGAGGAACATACATATTTCTAACAATATCAGACTAGTATTAGACATACTTGACTACTCAGACCTAATAACTGAGGATAGCTTCATATGATTTTTTTTGATTTTTATAAAGCATTTGACACAGTAGAGCATTCGTTCCTATTCCACTCCCTTGAGACTTGGCTTTGGGTATTTTTTTCTGTAAGTCTATTAAGAGACTCTATACAAATGGTAACAGCTCTATCAAATTGAAATATGGCACCTCACCTAGATTTGAGTTAAAGAGAGGAATTAGGCAAAGTTGTCCTATCTCTCCGTACCTGTTTTTATTAATCACCCAACTTCTTACAAATTCTTTAAGTAACAGTCCTGTACATGGTATTTCCATAGCTGGTAAAGAAATTATTATAAGCCTCCTGGCTGATACTATACTTTTTCTGAAAGACCCTAACCAAATTCCCATAGCGATCAATGTGATACAATCCTTTTCCAAAACATTAATACATGTGAACTCATAGCTGTCAAAGACTGACACCTTCATATTATGGTATTCAAGTAAAAGAAGAATTGACATATTTAGGCATAACCATTACAAAGGATCAGAAGTCTAGAGGCTTACTACATTTTAACCCTCTTATTTAAAAAAACCCAGAAGAAGCTAAATCAATGGCTACAGAGGGACTTATCTTTAAAAGGAAGAGAGCTTCAGCCTTGGTTATTAGGAATCTCTAGACCAACATATGGCACTCTATCTTTTTATCTTGACGGTAAAATAAGCAAGGAGATAGACCAGATGCTTTTCAACTTTCTATGGAGAAACCATACCCATTACACTAGGGAAACTGTTGTAATGAACACTTATAACATTTTCTGGACTTTACTACCTTAAATAATACTTAAGATCAATTGAATAAAACAATTCCTAAGAAGACCCACTTCTATGTGGAATTTTATTCCTCATCATGTCTTCTCTACTTTTGATGGCCTTATCTTCATGTTGGTTTGCAATTATAATATTGACAAATTCCAGTGACACTTTCTGCTTTTCATCGGCAGGGTTTCTTGTCATGGTCCTTAATTTCTAAGCATAACTTTTCTCCACACAGATATTATATATGGAATAATCGGGATATATTGTATAAAAATACTTCTTTGTTTTTAGAATATTGGTTCCGAAATAAATAATATCCTATTGGTGAGCCAACTGGTAAATGCAGAGGGTCTTTCACTCAATTATAAGGAATTCTTATCACTTTACAAGGTCCCTGTAACACCTAAAGATTTGCAATTGTTTTAGATGCCATTCCCTCAGGTGTTTCTTCATTATTCAGGAATGTGTCAAGACCTGACCCTCAGAGCCTATCTTCCGTTGACCCTGTTGACTCATCAGTAGGAAAGATTTGTTTCTCTATTGGTCCATTCAACAACAGAGCGATACAAATCTTGTTTCAGCAGGATGTTGTATCTATACCTTATGTCATGCCTTATTGGAATGGATTTATTGATAATATCTTTTGGAAAAAAGTTTGGATGTTGCCACACACACACCTACTTGTTAACAAAATTAAGGAAGTTTCCTTTAACATTATTCATAAATATTATCCTGCCAACCTCTATATGAAGAAGTTTAAGGAAAACATCAACTCAAATTGCTCCTTTTGTAATGACCACCCAGAAACAGTTGTGCATCTTTTTTGGCATTGTATTCATGTAAGAAAACTGGCAAGACATGAGTAGATTTTTAATTGAACACATTTTTTTAATGAAGATCTTACACTATTGTGGAGAGATGTACTGCTTAGATTCTTTACCTATGCTAGAAATAAGCTGAAACATTTTTGTGTAATTCATTTAATTATACTTTTGGCCAAATTTCATATTCACAAATGTAAATTTACAAACAAAACACCACCTTTTCTTACCTTACAAAAATAAATTGAACTGTATATTAAGACAATTAAATACTCTACTAACAAAAAAGCTGTTAGAATAATAAGTATGTATGTCCCTAAAGGTCCTTGTGTAATATGATATTGTACCCCCTAGCCCAATTGTCCTTTTTGTATATTATTTATATAGACTTGTGTTCCCACATGTACTTCCTGTTTTGATTTGTTGTTAATAAAAAAAAAAATTAAAAGGAAGGAAGGATTTTTAAATGGATCACCCTTGGCCGGAAATTCATCACTCGTTCATCCCGCTATGATTGTGTTTTAATTTGTGGGTGCTTTATATGCGCCACAGTCAATTGAGTGACTGTCTACTTATATTAAATATATAATAACTCACAAACTAATGATTTAGCGAACTAACGTTAGCCTGCTTAGCTGGAACTTCTGAAGCATGAAAATGTTTTATTTCTACAATTTCTAAAAGATAACCAAACAAAAATATATTTACTCTTTACGTAGTACCGTTAGCAAAATTTCGAACTTATTTGCATTCGTTTTTACTTACACTTGTATGTTGACATCTCCATTGACGTTAAGTTTTCTCAGACTTTTCTTAGCGGATGTACAGTCGTCGCAAATTGAATTATGGGAAGTTTCAGGCCAGGAGTGAACATAATTATTTACTATGCAAAGCCGACTAAAAACAAGGGCTGAGGGGCTTACGTATCCAAGCAAGGGAAGTTTGCAAATCATTTCCCCAAAGTGCATAAGGCAGGGTGTGTCTTTTTAAGTGTTTGGACTGTAGTCCTCAACTTAAGTATATTCTCCCAGGTTTTTTTTCTCTCCCCGGCGGCTCGCCGTTAAAGCTAGTTAAGAAGGAAACCGACGCACCTTGCAACATGAATGGAGGATGGTTTTTGTGTGAGTCGGTCGCCAGGGAACACGAGTGTATAGCTGGCTGCATACTTTCCAGTCACAGATGACAAACGACATAAAATGAATAATGGCGCCAGCTGCTGGCCAATGTCAAACGTTTAAAGTTTTACTTTGTAGCTTAATTTATTTAGGCACGTCAGTTAAGAACAAATTCTTATTTACAATGACGGCCTACCCAGCCAAACCCTCCCCTAACCTGGACGACGCTGGGCCAATTGTGCACCGCCCTATGGGACTCCCAATCACGGCTGGTTGTGATACAGCCTGGAATCGAACCAGGGTCTGTAGTGACGCCTCTAGCACTGAGATGCAGTGCCTTAGAATCCTGTGACACTCGGGAGACAAAACACTATGATTGAACAAAATCATGCAGATTGTAATTGTAGATTTATTTGAAAACATTGTATGAAGTTCTATGGAAGGATGGTATTTATTCAGCTATTGCATCCCTCCTTTTCCAGGATGCCCAAGTCAAAGGAAGTTCTGTCCTCAAGCTCTGGCAGTGGCAGTGGCAGTGACTCCAACAGTGAAGCTGAGACCAAGGTAAATGTGACTCTAATCTCTCCCCCCTCACACAGCCATAGAGTAAAGGCAGCCTACAGTACTCTTGTGACTGTTTTGTAGTTCAGTCAATAAAATAAAAAAAGGACACACATATTTAAAAATTCTCAGACTGGTTCAATATGGAAGCTGTGTTTTTATATAGTATTTATGGTGCTGATGTCCATATTGTTATCAGAAGGTTAATTTTGCACTTTCAAAACAAATGTTTATACATATTTATGTGACATATTGAAATGAACTCCTGTTGTAGTCCAAGAAGAGAAAGCAGGCAGCGCCAGAGAAACCAGCAGCTAAGAAACCCAAAGGGGGAGAGAGTTCCAAGCCGGGTGGAACCTCCAAGGGAAGTCGCAACCAGGACAAGGATGACAACAAGTTCCAGGTAAGCAGTGAAGAACAGTGTTAGTCCATCCCCAGTACAAAAGATGCAACATTACCTGCATGTCGATATGGTTTTGTCTCTACGTTACTTTTTTTATTTTAGATTGGGAAGATGCGGTATGTGAGCGTTCGTGAATTCAAAGGTAAATGTCTGATCGACATCCGTGAGTACTGGATGGATCAGGAGGGGGAGATGAAGCCTGGCAGGAAAGGTAAGAAACCTGTCATTGGGGTGTGAAACCTACTACAGGGCCCCTGGGGCCTCATTTATAACTGTTGTGTAAATTGAACACCAAATATCTGCGCCATGTCTGAAAAGACTGCGCACGCTCAAAAATATTGAGATTTATTAACTTGGATCACACCATACATGCATGTTTCCTGTTATAATTCAGACTTGTCATAACTACGTGCGTGAATGAGAATTCTAACTGAATAACACCCATCATTCATCTTTTATTGTGACAATAACACCCTTATTTGCTGTATACTTTGGAAGTATTGGAATCAGGCCAAGAAAGTATCTAAAGAAAATAGCAACGGTGAACATAATCAAATGTCTTTGGAGGTGTTGGCCATTTTCTTTTTCTTGCGAAAATTGTGTGGACCTGTAAACAGGTTTGAATTCAATGTTTTGCAATAACTTTTCCCCGAAAGAAGATTTTCTGCACTGCCTGCAAATTCTTGTCTACTCTGGGGGGAAAAAAGGAAAACTACAGTGTAGGCCTGCTGATAAATGTCAACAAGAAGTATCAGTAAATAAATTATTTTGATTTGATATCATGACTATGTAAACAAGGGACTGCTCATTTTGGTAGCCTACACTTCAATATAAAATATCAACTGTCTGTTCACACGTTGAATTCTATTGTATGTTATAAACTGCGCCACCATGCAGATCCATAGAGCATAAACTTGAAATTATAATCGCCTATCTAATAGGCCCAATTAAATGAGGGGTGCATGGTAATTTGGTGTATGGCTACTTCGGGAATGTTAACTTATCATGTCCAGAAAATGTGAGGAATGTATTCCGCAATGGTTATGATATACAGTATTATGTTTATAAATTAAATATTGTTTATTTGAGAAATTTGACGTTACAGTATTCAGATGTAGCCTGCAAATAATCAATGGAAAAAATGAACCACCTGTTCTACCGTTAAACTGCTCTTCGGATCAGATTTCATAGAGCAAAATACTAGAAATAGCATATTTATTTGCTACTGTGAAGTAGGTCCAATTAAATGAGAGATGGGACGAATTCTGGCCTATCCTAACTTGTTGTAGGCCTATAGGCTATTTTGCAAGTATGAAAAGGTGAGGAATTTATAATGCAACGATTGTGGAAATGTAAATATATAATAGGAAATAGATGCCTACTTCTAATTATTTTAGAAGGCAAAGATTAAATTCATTGATTTTTGTTCTTCTCAAAAATGGCAACTTATTTCATCTTGTTATTATATTTAGCTAGCTGTTATGAGTAAGAGTGTCATCATATATTCCCCAAAGCTACTAGGCTACTTTTGCCTTCGTGCAATGAAATACTTCAACCACTAGAAACTATCCGTACGCATGGTCTAAAGTTTACGGGAGGATAAGCACATTCTCACGTCAAGTTCAGTTTTTAGAAATGCCAACTTTTGCATGAACTGGTGCGCACATGTTTTGGGGCACATTTAGTGTTTACATAGTGTTTTATAAATGAGTCACCTGGCCCCTGAACCAACAGACATGCTGTTGCTATACAAACATATGGATTGATGAATCATTGGTTAAAATTGTTTTATCGTCATTTTGGTGCTTCAACCAACAAGGATATGTATTTGTTAATTCATGATTTGTAAACTGCTAGGTAGGAACTAATTGACTGTCTATTATAAACTCATTAAGTGAAGTTACATTTCAATATGGGCATTTTATACTTTCATTTCTAAAGGGGCAATCAGCAGTTGAAACAATAACAAAGCTTAGTGATGGGGCTGGAGAAATGTAACAGCTCTCAAATTCATAGACTGAGCTGTACAGTCGTGGCCAAAAGTATGATGGCAATTTGCATATACTCCAGAATGATATGAAGAGTGATCAGATGAATTGCAATTAATTGCAAAGTCCCTCTTTGCCATGCAAATGTACTGAGCCCCCAAAAACGTTTCCACTGCATTTCAGCCCTGCCACAGAAGGACCAGCTGACATCATGTCAGTGATTCTCTCGTTAACACGGGTGTGAGTGTTGACAAGGACAAGGCTGGAGATCACATTCATTCACACCTGCCTGCTGCCATTCCTGAGCAAGTTCTGTACTGGTGGTGCCCCGATCCCACAGCTGAATCAACTTTAGGAGATGGTCCTGGCGCTTGCTGGACTTTCTTGGGTGCCCTGAAGCCTTCTTCACAACAATTGAACCGCTCTCCTTGAAGTTCTTGATGATCCGATAAATGGTTGATTTAGGTGCAATCTTACTGGCAGCAATATCCTTGACTGTGAAGCCCTTTTTGTGCAAAGCAATGATGACGGCACGTGTTTCCTTGCAGATAACCATGGTTAACAGAGGAAGAACAATGAAACAAGAAACAATTCCAAGCACCACCCTCCTTTTGAAGCTTCCAGTCTGTTATTCGAACTCAATCAGCATGACCGAGTGATCTCCAGACTTGTCCTCGTGAACACTCACACCTGTGTTAATGAGAGAATCACTGACATGTCAGCAGGTCCTTCTGTGGCAAAGCTGAAATGCAGTGGAAATGTTTTTTGGGGATACGGTTCATTTGCATTGCAAAGAGTGACTTTGCAATTCATCTGATCACTCTTCATAACATTCTGTAGTATATGCAAATTGCCATAATACAAACTGAGGCAGCAGACTTTGTGAAAATTAACATTTGTGTCATTCTCAAAACCTTTGGCCACGACTGTACAGTGGTTACCCAGATTTCATGTTTGACATCAAACCCAGTGATGCTACTCTCTCTCTGTCTAACTTGTCTCTGGTATGTCCCAGGGTATTTCACTGATACTAGATCAGTTTACTAACCACTCTCTGACTGGTCTCTGCTCTGTCCCCAGGTATCTCACTGAACCCAGAACAGTGGAACCAGCTAAAAGATCAGATCTCTGAGATAGATGACGCTGTGAAGGCTATATAGAAGGGAGGCCTCTGGCTGCCTGGGATTTACAATCCACCACCTTACATTCTGTTTTTGTTCTTATCTTTACTACTTTTTTTTATATAATCTTAGTGAAACGTTTTTAAAGGAAGAGACCAACATTTTTAAAGTAATTACCAAGACAACATTGTGTATATTTTAAGCTAAGTTTCTGTTGATTTGTGCTGTGTTTTGAAAAACCCAACATATGTTATGTTTGTTGAGTGATTCTGATGTAGTGAAAGGTGTGTGTGTGTGTGAGAGAGATTGGGTTTGCTCTAATAAGTAATTAATAAAAGCCATTTAAAGGGACAAAACATATTGTATGCTTATTTTTGTATTAGTAGTATCACTAACCACTAATAACCTATGAACCCGAGTTACATTACTAGCACTGAGGTGGTTTGCCCTAAGTCAGAAGCCCACTGTGTGCTGTTCACCCTACACTATCAACGCAAACATGCATATCACTGTCCTATCTACCTCTGATAAGCATTCCAGTAAAGCAATAAAAATAGCCAACATTAACATACGTAGCCCAAGAAACAATGTTAAGGAAATGGATAGTTGCTAGTAACAGAACATTTATGTGTGTAAAATGCTTAATGTATGTGACATTAATCAAGCTGTCCACTCAAAAGGAAGCTGCAACATGGTTCAGGTTATCAGTCAACCTACCAGGGTATTTACAACCAGCATAGGAATGAAATCAAAGATCACATTTGTACTAATGCTGCAGAAATCTGTTCTAAAGCAGTATCCCAATCTATTAGATGTAGAGCTCATAATATAGTAGCCATGTCTAGGAAAACCAAAGGATGGGCCTAATATAGTGTATAAGAGGTCAGGCTGGGCCTAATATAGTGTATAAGAGGTCAGGCTGGGCCTAATATAGTGTATAAGAGGTCAGGCTGGGCCTAATATAGTGTATAAGAGGTCAGGCGGGGCCTAATATAGTGTATAAGAGGTCAGGCTGGGCCTAATATAGTGTATAAGAGGTCATACAATATGTTTTGTAGTGATTTCTATGTTGTAAAGAATATTTTCTGGTCTATGGTGTGTAATGAGGAGCAACCAGAGGCTACACTTGATACATTCATGAAGTTGCTTATTCCAGTTCCTAATAAGCATGCACCCATTAAGAAAATAAGTTGCTGAATATCAAACGTACTGTACATTGAGAAATCATGCGACTAAACTAAGCAAAACGAATTAACTACACTATGAAACAAACTAAATGATATAAAGAATGATAGTAAAAAGCTTTGGATCACCTTAAATTCAGGTCCATCCTTCATTGACTCCGATGGCTCATTCATCACAAAACCCACTGATATTGTCAACAACTTTTTTTATTGGTAAGATTAGCAACTGTAAGGCATGACATGCCAACAAACCTACACATTCATAACTGACCAAATTATGAAATGCAAGCATTGTAATTTCTAATTCTGTAATGTGAGTGTGGATGAGATGAAACATATTGTCTATCAACAATGACAAGACACCTGAGTCTGACAGCTTGGATGGAACATGACTGAGGGTTATAGGGTAATATACTGCCACACCTATTCACCATCTCTTCAAAGCCTACAGGAAAGTGTGTGCCCTCACAGGAAAGTCTGTGCTAGCACACGCAGTCTATGTTTTAACATCTAGTGGAAAGCCTTCCCAGAAGAGTGGAGGCTGTTATAGCAGCAAAGGAGGAACAACTCCATATTAACGCCCATGATTTTGGAATGAGATGTTCTTTTGTTTATGTTGTGTACATTTTGTGTTGTAGATATGCAGAGGTGTAATGATGTTATATGATGTACTGTTTTATTGTTTTTTGGGGGGGGGTTTTGTGTGTGTGATGTGACGTAACCCTTTCCTGCAGCCAAATCTTATTCATATTTTTCATAATTTAAAAAAATTCATAATAAACATTTTTTTTAAATGCAGAAAATCTGGTGTTTCTATGACAAACAGTTATGTGATATGTCAGTCTTCTGTGATGTATATGAAGTGTAATATAGGGATGCAATCTCCAAAATTGAATACATTTCAACTCTATATCTGACATGGTAAAGGTGTCTTCTTTTATTAAGCCCATAACCATGTGTGTGAGGTGTACACTTTTGTTTCATAGTTAATTTGTTTAAGACTACCAAGATACACCCTGTGTGATCCTGATTTAGCCTACTGCAGTAAAGGTAATGCTTTTGGACCCTAAAAAAAGAACAAGGCTACCTAAATTCTATCAGCATATTGATTGTAGCACTCGCGCTGGCAAAACACTGGATCACTGCTACTCTTAACTTCAGCAAATCTGACCACGACTCCATTTTGCTCCACCCTTCCTATAGGCAGAAACTCAAACAGGATGTACCCGTGATGAGGACTATTCAATGCTGGTCTGACCAATCAGAATCCACGCTTCAAGATTGTTTTGATCAAGCGGACTGGGACATGTTCTGTGTAGCCTCAGAATAATATTGATTTATACGCTGATTTGGTGAGTGAGTTTATAAGGAAGTGCATAGGAGATGTTGTACACACTGTGACTATTAAAACCTACCCTAACCAGAAACCATGGATAGATGGCAGAATTCGTGCAAAACTGAAAGCGAGAACAATCGCATTTAACCATGGAAAGGTGACTGAGAATATGGCCGAATACAAACAGTTTAGTTATTCCCTCCACAAGGTAATTAAACAAGTGACAAATAAATGTCAGTATAGAGACAAAGTGGAATCACAATTCAACGTCTCAGACACAAGACATATGTAGCAGGGTCTACAGACAATCACAGACTAAAAAAGGAAAATCAGCCACGTCATGGACACCGACGTCTTGCTTCCAGACAAACTTAACACCTTTTTGGCCCGCTTTGAGGATAATACAGTACCACCGCCCGCTACCAAGGACTGTGGGCTCCCCTTCTCCATGGCCAACGTGAGTAAGACATTAAAACATGTTAACCCTCGCAAGGCTGCAGGCCCAGACTGCATCCCTAGCCGCGTCCTCAGAGCATGCTCAGATCAGCTGGCTGGTGTGTTTACGGACATATTCAATCAGTCCCTATCCCAGTCAGCTGTCCCCACATGCTTCAAGATGGCCACCAATTGTTCCTGTACCCAAGAAGGCAAAGGTAACTGAACTAAATGACTAGCGCCCTGTAGCACTAACTTCTGACATCATGAAGTGCTTTGAGAGACTAGTCAAGGATCATATCACCGCCACCTTACCTGTCACGCTAGACCCACTTAAATTTGTGTATCGCCCCAATAGGTCCATAGACGATGCAATCGCCATCACACTGCACACTGCCTTATCCCATCTGGACAAAAGGAGTACCTATGTAAGAATGCTGTTCATTGACTACAGCTCCGCATTCAACACCATAGTACCCTCCAAGCTCATCATTAAGCTTGAGGCCCTGTGTCTCAACCCCGTCCTGTGCTATTGGGTCCTGGACTTCCTGACGGGCCGCCCCCAGGGGGTGAAGGTGGGAAGCAACATCTGCACTTCGCTGATCCTCAACACTGGGGTGTGTGTTCAGCCCCTTCAGCCCCTTCCTCCCTGTTCACCCATGAGTGCGTGGCCATGCACGCCTCCAACTCATTCATCAAGTTTGCAGACGACACAACAGTAGTAGGCTTGATTACCAACAACGATGAGACAGCCTATAGGGAGGAGGTGAGGGCACCCGGAGTGTGGTATCAAGAAAACATCCTCTTTCTCAACGTCAACAAAACAAAGGAGATGATCGTGGACTTCAGGAAACAGCAGAGGGAGCACCACCTATCCACATCGATGGGACAGCAGTGGAGAAGGTGAATAGTTTTAAGTTCCTCGGTGTACACATCACGGACAAACTGAAATGGTCCGCACACATAGACAGTGTGGTGAAGAAGGCGCAACAGCGGCTGAAGAAATTTGGCTTGTCAACTAAAACCCTCACAAACTTTTACAGATGCACAATTGAGAGCATCCTGTCGGGCTGCATCACCACCTGGTACGACAACTGCACCGCCCATAACCGCAGGGCTCTCCAGAGGGTGGTGCGATCTGCACAACGCATCACTGGGGGCAAATTACCTTCCCTTCAGGACACCTACAGCACCCGAAGGCCAAAAAGATCATCAAGGGCAACAATCCCCTGAGCAACTGCCTGTTCACCCTGCTACCACCCAGAAGGCGAGGTCAGTACAGGTGCATCAAAGTTGGGGCCAAGAGACTGAAAAATAGCTTCTATCTCAAGGCCATCAGACTGTTAAACAGCCATCACTAACACAGAGGCTGCTGCCTACCTACAGACTTGAAATCATTGGCCACTTTAACAAAGGATCACTAGTCACTTTAATAATGCCACTTTAATAATGTTTACATATCTTGCATTACTCATCCCATATGTATATGCTGCATTTTATACCATCTATTGCATCTTGCCTATAGCGCTCAGTCATTGCTCATCCATACATTTAGATGTATATTTTATTATTCCATTCCTTTACTTAGATTTGAGTGTATTAGGTAGATGTTGTGGAATTAATTTATTTATTTAACCTTTATTTAACTAGGCAAGTCAGTTAAGAACAAATTATTATTTTCAATGACGGCCTACCAAAAGGCAAAACGCTTCCTGTGGGGAAGGTGACTGGGATTTTTTTTAAATAAAATATAATATATATTATATATATATATAATATAGGAAAAAACACACATCACGATAAGAGAGGCAACACAACATTACATGAAGAGAGACCTAAGACAACAACATAGCAAGGCAGCAACACATTACAACACAGCATGGTAGCAATACAACATGGTAGGATCACTAAACATGGTACAAACATTATTGGGCACAGACAACAGCACAAAGGGAAAGAAGGTAGAGACAACAATACGTCACGCAAAGTAGCCACAACTGTCAGTAAGAGTGTCCATGTCTTGGAATTAAGAGATTGAGATAAAACTGTCCAGTTTGTTTGTTTGTTGCAGCTCGTTCCAGTCGCTAGCTGCAGTGAACTGAAAAGAGGAGCGAGCCAGGGATGTGTGTGCTTTGGGGGCCTTTAACAGAATGTGACTGGCAGAACGGTTGTTGTATGTGGAAGATGAGGGCTGCAGTAGATATCTCAGATAGGGGAGAGTGAGGCCTAAGAGTGTTTTATAAATAAGTATCAACTAGTGGGTCTTGCGACGGGTATACAGATGACTTGTTAGATGTTGCTGCACAATCGGAACTAGTAGCACAAGCATTTCGCTACACTTGGAATAACATCTGTTAACCATGTACAGTGGGGCAAAAAAAGTATTTAGTCAGCCACCAATTGTGCAAGTTCTCCCACTTAAAAAGATGAGAGAGGCCTGTAATTTTCATTACAGGTACACTTCAACTATGACAGACAAAATTAGATTTTGTTTTCTCCAGAAAATCACATTGTAGGATTTTTAATGAATTTATTTGCAAATTATGGTGGAAAATAAGTATTTGGTCAATAACAAAAGTTTATCTCAATACTTTGTTATATACCCTTTGTTGGCAATGACAGAGGTCAACCGTTTTCTGTCTTAACAAGGTTTTCACACACTGTTGCTGGTATTTTGGCCCATTCCTCCATGCAGATCTCCTCTAGAGCAGTGATGTTTTGGGGCTGTTGCTGGGCAACACAGACTTTCAACTCCCTCCAAAGATTTTCTATGGGGTTGAGATCGGGAGACTGGCTAGGCCACTCCAGGACCTTGAAATGCTTCTTACGAAGCCACTCCTTCGTTGCCCGGGCGGTGTGTTTGGGATCATTGTCATGCTGAAAGACCCAGCCACGTTTCATCTTCAATGCCCTTGCTGATGGAAGGAGGTTTTCACTCAAAATCTCACGATACATGGCCCCATTCATTCTTTCCTTTACACGGATCAGTTGTCCTGGTCCCTTTGCAGAAAAACAGCCCCAAAGCATGATGTTTCCACCCCCATGCTTCACAGTAGGTATGGTGTTCTTTGGATGCAACTCAGCATTCTTTGTCCTCCAAACACAACAAGTTGAGTTTTTACCAAAAAGTTATATTTTGGTTTCATCTGACCACATGACATTCTCCCAATCTTCTTCTGGATCATCCAAATGCTCTCTAGCAAACTTCAGACGGGCCTGGACATGTACTGGCTTAAGCAGGGGGACACGTCTGGCACTGCAGGATTTGAGTCCCTGGCGGCGTAGTGTGTTACTGATGGTAGGCTTTGTTACTTTGGTCTCAGCTCTCTGCAGGTCATTCACTAGGTCCCCCCGTGTGGTTCTGGGATTTTTGCTCACCGTTCTTGTGATCATTTTGACCCCACGGGGTGAGATCTTGCGTGGAGCCCCAGATCGAGGGAGATTATCAGTGGTCTTGTATGTCTTCCATTTCCTAATAATTGCTCCCACATTTGATTTCTTCAAACCAAGCTGCTTACCTATTGCAGATTCAGTCTTCCCAGCCTGGTGCAGGTCTACAATTTTGTTTCTGGTGTCCTTTGACAGCTCTTTGGTCTTGGCCATAGTGGAGTTTGGAGTGTGACTGTTTGAGGTTGTGGACAGGTGTCTTTTATACTGATAACAAGTTCAAACAGGTGCCATTAATATAGGTAATGAGTGGAGGACAGAGGAGCCTTTTAAAGAAGAAGTTACAGGTCTGTGAGAGCCAGAAATCTTGTTGTTTGTAGGTTTGTTGTTTGTAGGTGACCAAATACCTATTTTCCACCATAATTTGCAAATACATTCATTAAAAATCCTACAATGTGATTTTCTGGATTTTTTTTCATAATTTAGTCTGTCATAGTTGAAGTGTACCTATGATGAAAATTACAGGCCTCTCTCATCTTTTTAAGTGGGAGAACTTGCACAATTGGTGGCTGACTAAATACTTTTTTGCCCCACTGTGACCAATACAATTTGATTTGATTTGATTTGAGGAAGAGAAGCTGTTGCCTTGGCAGCAGCTAATGGGGATCCATAATATATTCAAATACTTCACTTCTGTGTATCAAAACAAATCAAATTTTATTTGTCACATACACATAGTTAGCAGAAGTTAATGCGAGTGTAGCGAAATGCTTGTGCTTCTAGTTCCAACAATTAATCTAACCTAACAATTCCACAACTACTACCTTATACACACAAGTGTAAAGGGATGAAGAATATGTACATAAAGATATATGAATGAGTGATTGTACAGAACGGCATAGGCAAGATGCAGTAGATGGTATCGAGTACAATATATACATATGAGATGAGTAATGTAGGGTATGTAAACATAAAAGTGGCATAGTTTAAAGTGGCTAGTGATACATGTATTACATAAAGATGGCAAGATGCAGTAGATGACAGAGTACAGTATATACATATGTATATGAGATGAGTAATGTAGGGTAAGTGGCATTGTTTAAAGTGGCTAGTGATACATTTTTTACATCAATTTCCTTCAATTTCCATTATTAAAGTGGCTGAAGTTGAGTCAGTATGTTGGCAGCAGCCACTCAATGTTAGTGGTGGCTGTTTAACAGTCTGATGGCCTTGAGATAGAAGCTGTGCCTTTTTCACAACGCTGTCTGTGTGGGTGAACCAATTCAGTTTGTCTACTGTCCTGTCGATGTGGATAGGGGGGTGCTAGGGGGGTGCTCCCTCTGCTGTTTCCTGAAGTCCACAATCATCTCCTTTGTTTTGTTGATGTTGAGTGTGAGGTTATTTTCCTGACACCACACTCCGAGGGCCCTCACCTCCTCCCTGTAGGCCGTCTCGTCGTTGTTGGTAATCAAGTCTACCACTGTAGTGTCGTCCGCAAACTTGATGATTGAGTTGGAGGCGTGCATGGCCATGCAGTCGTGGGTGAACCGGGAGTACAGGAGAGGGCTCAGAATGCACCCTTGTGGGGCCCCAGTGTTGAGGATCAGCGGGGTGGAGATGTTGTTACCTACTCTCATCACCTGGGGGCAGCCTGTCAGGAAGTCCAGTACCCAGTTGCACAGGGCTGGGTCGAGACCCAGGGTCTCGAGCTTGATGACGAGTTTGGAGGGTACTATGGTGTTAAATGCTGAGCTGTAGTCGATGAACAGCATTCTCACATAGGTATTCCTCTTGTCCAGATGGGTTAGGGCAGTGTGCAGTGTGGTTGCGATTGCGTCGTCTGTGGACCTATTGGGGCGTTATGCAAATTGGAGTGGGTCTAGGG
This sequence comes from Oncorhynchus tshawytscha, assembly GCF_018296145.1. Taxonomy (NCBI): domain Eukaryota; kingdom Metazoa; phylum Chordata; class Actinopteri; order Salmoniformes; family Salmonidae; genus Oncorhynchus; species Oncorhynchus tshawytscha. Next base: position 14,185,687 of record NC_056437.1, read on the forward strand.
TGTCAGGTAGGGTGGAGGTGATATGGTCCTTGACTAGTCTCTCAAAGCACTTCATGATGACGAAAGTGAGTGCTACGGGGTGGTAGTCTTTTAGCTCAGTTAGCTTAGCTTTCTTGGGAACAGGAACAATGGTGGTCCTCTTGAAGCATGTGGGAACAGCAGACTGGGATAAGGATTGATTGAATATGTCCGTAAACACACCAGCCAGCTGGTCTGCGCATGCTCTAAGGATGCGGCTGGTGATGCTGTCTGGGCTTGCAGCCTTGCGAGGGTTAACACTTTTAAATGTTTTACTCACTTCGGCTGCAGTGAAGGAGAATCCGCAGGTTTTGGTAGCGGGCCATGTCAGTGGCACTGTACTGTCCTCAAAGCGAGCAAAGAAGATATTTAGTCTGTCTGGGAGCAAGACATCCTGGTCCGCGACGGGGCTTGTTTTCTTTTTGTAATCTGTGATTGACTGTAGACCCTGCCTCATACCTCTTGTGTCTGAGCCGTTGAATTGCGACTCTACTTTGTCTCTATACTGACGCTAAGCTTGTTTGATTGCCTTGCGGAGGGAATAGTTACACTGTTTGTATTTGGTCATGTTTCCGGTCACCTTTCCCTGGTTAAAAGCAGTGGTTCAAGCTTTCAGTTCCGTGCGAATGCTGCCATCAAATCCACGGTTTCTGGTTTGGGAATGTTTTAATAGTTGCTGTGGGTATGACATCGCCGATGCACTTCCTAATGAACTCGCTCACCGAATCAGCGTATTCGTCAATGTTGTTGTTGGACGCAATGCAGAACATATCCCAATCCACGTGATCAGCTTGCCAATGAGGATTTTTAACTGTTCTCCAGATATAACCTGATTTCACCAATAAAAGCATAATTACAAGAGAAGGGCATAAATACAGATAAAAGAGGAACCAAGAGCCAATAGAAAGATATCCTTTCTTCTCTCCTGCTGTTCCCGCTTGTGACCACCAAGTGGCCCCTCTCTCTCGCTCTTGCGCTCTCTTGCTCTCGCTCTTGCGCTCTCTCTTGCGCTCTCTCAATTCAATTCAAGGGGCTTTATTGGGATGGGAAACATGTGTTAACATTGCCAAAGCAAGTGAGGAAATAATATACAAAAGTGAAACAAACAATAAAAATGTACAATAAATAAACATTACACATACAGAAGTTTCAAAACAATAAAGACATTACAAATGTCATATTATATATATATATATATATATATATATATACAGTGTTGTAACAATGTACAAATCTCGCTCTCTTCCTGCATCTCGTCGGTCGTTAGGACCCAGCAAAGCATAGTTAGTGCTCCATTGAGATATGAGCGGAGTCATAAACGCAACAATCCAATGGGAAGTCCATCAGTCACTAACACAGTATTAACATCGCAAAAACCAGCGGAATTACAAGAGTTGTACTGCCGTTATTCTTGTCTACAATGAGAGAACTTCACTTTAAGGATTACTTTTGGGTATGTGCAAATGTTTGTATTTGCGTTGTGTGTCATCTGAGCTTAACCCTCATTAACTGTGAACTATTTGTTTTTAGAGATCGAAATCAAATTTCGAAGTATTACCAAGTTGTAAACACAACTGAAGGAGCATACACAATTATCTATTTAACAAGTCTAGTGATGTTTGTTAGGTCATTGAATTTATTCAGAATATTACACACCGCATGGACTGGCTGTTTTATTAGCACGTCTCTAACCCAGGAGTGTAGTTATTTCTGGTCCTTTTGAACACCTTGTAATATGTGCAGATGGCAATCAGATTGGCAGGGCTCAGGAGTATACCTACCCCTGCAGTGTAGGCCTATTGTATACCTCTTTTAATCACGTGGTTAAAATGATTATATGTCATTATCTCATGCAGACATACATTACAGGGCACTTCAACTGCAGTTTATCATCTCAAACACATATTTATTCATGCTCACGAAATACTTATATTGCTTCATTGCTGTTAGCTTTATTGTTTCCGTAGTCTGATGTATTGTGTGCTAAAGCCCATTGGGAAGCTTTTACGTTCTGGATTATTTTGGTTTTAGCCCTTGGGGGTCTTCTCTCTGTCAGTAATGTTGTAATGAGTTGTTTCCTTTTTGATAGACTGTTAAAAGGCAATGCAGCGAGGAGTATAGGATATTGATAGACCAATACTGGGAGGGTGTGAGAGACCCTCCATGGTGTGCTATGATTTGATTACTTACTGTTATTCCATCTTCCCCAATGTTGCCAGAATGGGGAGCTGACCAGTACTGGGGGTTATGACTGTATCATCCAGCATCTCAATGATGGTAAGAGGACATGCAAGGAAATAGAAGACTTCATGAAAGCCAGGTGAGAAACCATGTGAGATATCATCCAATAGAAACCATTAATTGAATCCTCAGACTACTACAGAGAATATGCTCTGAAACAACAGTATGGATGCTGTTATTCTGTCTAGGTTACCCCCCAACAGGTTCTGCTGCCATGTTGTTGTTGTTTCTGTGTTTATTTTAACTGAATAGCAGTAATGTTTTGTTGTGGACTGACCTTTTCAAAGGGCACGAGGGTTTCGTTCCATGATACAGAAGTAAGAAAGTCAGTCATCATTTATTTTCCACCATGCTTTAGATCATGTGGGCGCAGAAAGATGAATCCTTCTATATCTGGGCAAAGTGTACTGTGAATGGTTGTTGGTGTTCAACAAACACTGCTGCTGCGTTTCCTGTTTCTGGTGTTACTGAGTGTGCACTTACAGTAAAAGCGAGTGGTTCATCTGTTTTATCTGCTATTTCCTCATTTTGGACAGAAATGACACTATTATCCAATGGTCTAGAATGGTGTCAGTGTTAATTTAATACAGTATGTAGACTATAGTTTACATATTTGTCTTTAGCTCTTGTCCTACTTCATATTTACTGTGTATACACCTCACAATTTTGAATGTGGAGATTTTTCCTACCAATCTAAATTCCTGACCAACTGCTACAGCATACTTGATCAAACATCTTATTATGAATCATTATTATGTTTAATACTTTTGAATTTTTTGTTTGCTCCCTCCTCTCTGGACTGTACTGTTTAATGATTAATCCAAGCACAATACAGACTGTGCATTCAGTCATGCACAAGGAAACAACTCCATAATTACACTGTTATATTGAAAGTGTGATTTTGCATGTGTTAGTTCCTCTAAGATAAAGAAATTGAATGCCATTTTGAAGTTATCTTTTTAAAATCTCATGGACACTGTGGACTTCCCCTCTGTGGTGCAGATCCTCATGCTATTGCCTAATGTTCTCTCATGTGCATACATACTGTAGCTAATGTTTGTTAACTGTATACCTTGTTGAATGCACATATGAAGAGATGTGTTTGGTTATCTTTCAGAGCATCCATAGAGGAGAAGTATGCCAAAGAGCTACTGGGTCTCTCCAAGAAGGTGTGTGGGCACAATGAGATGAAGTAAGTAAATATTCCTGATGCTGATGTTATTCATTCTTGAGTAGACATTGCTTGTCATCAGTCAGGGACTGTAAGAATGTATACAAAAATGATTTGAAAGCCCTGCTATTGAAGTTAGATACTCTTGTAATGGGCTTCAGGTGCGGACTAGGACCAAAAATCGGCCTTGGCATTTCTAACCCACTGGGTAAAATGCTTTCCTTGAGGCCCTCACACCTGCCTATTTGTTTTTTTCCCCTTGAGGCACTCACACCTGCCTATTTGTTTTTTCCCCTTGAGGCACTCACACCTGCCTATTTGTTTTTTCCCCTTGAGGCACTCACACCTGCCTATTTGTTTTTTCCCCTTGAGGCACTCACACCTGCCTATTTGTTTTTTCCCCTTGAGGCCCTCACACCTGCCTATTTGTTTTTTCCCCTTGAGGCCCTCACACCTGCCTATTTGTTTTTTCCCCTTGAGGCCCCCACATTACCATTTTTTATACTTGAGGCCCCCCTTTTTAGCCAGATAATGATAATTTTGAGATCAAAAACCCAAGATAGACAGGCCCACTAGGCAACAAATTGACTGGCCCACTAGGCAACAAATTGACTGGCCCACTAGGCAACAAATTGACAGGCCCACTAGGCAACAAATTGACTGGCCCACTAGGCAACAAATTGACTGGCCCACTAGGCAACAAATTGACCAGCCCATCTGTCATTTGCCCAAAATACCAGATGGCCAGTACCCCTGATGGGCTTTGTTAAAAGCCATCACATATTTAATAGCCTTCTGATTGCCTGGGTGCCATTCTGTCTCAAGCAAGACAAGGAAATACAAACATATATAGAGTTGTTGATATTGTCTGGTACACAGCCTTCAGATGGCACACTAGAATGCTGTGAATCTAGCCACTGATAGCACTGTCTGACGTTGACAAAACCGTTTTGTTTCGCATGTAGAAAGATGGTATCTGCAGTGGTTCAATGGCCCATGCAGCACTATACATAGAGATACAAGTATGCATTAAGGCATTAGTGTTATTAGTGCGTTACTGTTGTTAGATTGAATTGCTTTTGAGCCTTTTTTCTTGTTGCGAAGGATTGTGTCAGTGGCTTGAGTGCCCATCCTGTGTCAGTATGATCATCATTTTGATTCATCAAACAGCTCATGCTGGTTACATTTACTGATTTACTATTACATCAGAAAGACTAAAAACACCATTGTCTAATGAAACCCTGAAAAGTAATGTACCAAAGATGAGGTCTGGTGTTTGGAGGGGTTTTTAATGTAAACCCAATGAAGGTGCTAAGATACACTGAAAGGGTTTTAAAACAGAATTGAAGTATTCTGAAATGCCCAAAGTGGTTCTTCAATCTGTGGATTGGTGTTTTTAAGAGAGTGTCGTGAAAGCACTTCTCAATGCATGTAAAAGGCACCATCAAAACACAACAATATTTTTTTGTGGACTGTGTCTCTCATACAGTCAAATGGTTTAGAAATGCAACTAGTTACCCTAAATATTGATCGATTATCATTTTCAATCAATATTTTAAAACTTATTGTAGGCTCTTTTGCACATTCAGACAGAGCTGTCAAATGTTCCACAACTTTATGAAATATCTTATCATTTTTAAGAAGACACTGGGCTAAGACAACTCAGGATATAACTCAGATGCAGACACAGGAGATGGAAGGTTCAATATACAGAGTAGTTTATTACAACCACAGAAGGCAGGTCGAGGACAGGCAGAGGTTCGTAACCAGGTCTGAGTCTGATAGGTACAGGGCGGCAGGCAGGCTCGGGGTCGAGGACAGGCAGAGGTTCGTAACCAGGTCTGTGTCTGATAGGTACAGGACGGCAGGCAGGCTCGAGGTCGAGGACAGGCAGAGGTTCGTAACCAGGTCTGAGTCTGATAGGTACAGGACGGCAGGCAGGCTCGGGGTCAGGACAGGCAGAGGTTCGTAACCAGGTCTGAGTCTGATAGGTACAGGACGGCAGGCAGGCTCGGGGTCAGGACAGCCAGAGGTTCGTAACCAGGTCTGAGGCTGATAGGTACAGGGCGGCAGGCAGGCTCGGGGTCAGGACAGGCAGAGGTTCGTAACCAGGTCTGAGTCTGATAGGTACAGGACGGCAGGCAGACTCGCAGTCAGGACAGGCAGAGGTTCGTATCCAGGTCTGAGGCCGATAGGTACAGGGCAGCAGGCAGGCTCGGGGTCAGGACAGGCAGAGGTTCGTAACCAGGTCTGAGGCTGATAGGTACAGGGCAGCAGGCAGGCTCGGGGTCAGGACAGGCAGAGGTTCTTAACCAGGTCTGAGTCTGATAGGTACAGGGCGGCAGGCAGGCTCGGGGTCAGGGCAGGCAGAGGTTCGTAACCAGGTCTGAGTCTGATAGGTACAGGGCGGCAGGCAGGCTCGGGGTCAGGGCAGGCAGAGGTTCGTAACCAGGTCTGAGTCTGATAGGTACAGGACGGCAGGCAGGCTCGGGGTCAGGACAGGCAGAAAGGGTTGGAACCAGAAGAACTAGAAACCAGGGACTAGAGAGAACAGGAGTAGGGGAAAACACGCTGGTAGGCTTGACGAGACAAGACGAACTAGCAACAGACAAACAGAAAACACGGGTATAAATGCACAGGGGAAATGGGCGACACCTGGAGGGGGGTGGAGACAAGCACAAGACAGGTGAAACAGATCAGGGTGTGACATGGGCATGCAATACTTTTTCTAGAGAATACTTAAACTTCTATCAAATTTGAGTAGGGCCTATGAAGAATCTTTTTGTGTAATTCCACCTTTATTCCACCGCTCGGATGCTTTCTTCGGTGAGATCGTTTCAACCTCTTGCAAATTTAAGAAACGTTGGTGGGGGCACTGTTTGGATGCTGGAATTATTTTTGGATGACCGTGCAAAGGTAGCCTACTGTTTGAAGTGATTTGTTTGACAATAAGATGAAAACATCATGACTGGTTGTGTTCATGGCACATAAAAAGATAATACATTTTATGTTTACTCCAAACTGAATTTATTTAGCACGAAAACAATTGTTTCTTTTGAAGGTAGTTTCCTCCCTGTTCTGTTTGGTTCTTAAACTGTAAACTTTTTCCGCTGCAGGATGTAATGAATAAACCCTTGTTTTCTTAACGCTACATGTAGTTCATTGACTCATGCCACTGGCTTGTTTGTCTATTACCTTTGTGAGCTTTGTCTATAGCCTATGGCTTACCATGCCACATGTTATTGCATCCCACTTTTGACATTCATATTATCTTGTTGCTATATTTGCATACCTTTTATTCATGTACATGCATTTGCATATATTGCTATTTATGTTTAATTATTGGATATTCATATTGCAATTTATTTATATTTATAGCAGTTAATAACTAATTATGCATTCATGTACTTCATATGTAATTATTGCTTGATATGTGGTTTCTCTGTCTCCCTGCAGAAAACCATACATACATACATACATACATACATACATACATACATACATACATACATACATACATACATACATACATACATACATACATACTGTTAAAAAGTTTGGTGTCACTTAGAAATGTCCCTGTTTTTGAAAGAAAAGTAAATGTTCATTAAACCCGCAAAACACCAGTCTCAATGTCAACAGTGAAGAGGCGACTCCGAGATGCTGGCCTGCTAGGCAGAGTTGCAAAGAAAAAGTCATATCTCAGCCAATAAAAAGAAAAGATTAAGATGGGCAAAATGACACAGACACTGGACCGGAGAACCATCTCAATTGGGTTGAGGTCGGGTGATTGTGGAGGCCAGATGAGATGGCGTATCGCTGCAGAATGCTGTGGTAGCCATGCTGGATAAGTGTGCCTTGAATTCTAAATAAATCACCAACAGTGTCACCAGCAAAGCATCATCACACCTCCTCCTCCATGCTTCCCGGTGGGAACCACACATGTGGAGATCATCCATTCACCTACTCTGCGTCTCACAAAGACATGGCGGTTGGAACCAAAAATCGCACATTTTGACTAATCAAACGAAGGACAGATTTCCACCGGCCTAATGTCCATTGCTCGTGTTTCTTGGCCCAAACAAGTCTCTTCTTATTATTATTGGTGTCCTTTAGTAGTGGTTTCTTTACAGAAATTTGACCATGAAGGCCTGATTCACGCGGTCTCCTCTGAATAGTCGATGTTGAGATGTGTCTGTTACATTTATTTGGGCTGTAATTTCTGAGGCTGGTAACTCTAATGAATGTATCCTCTGCAGCAGAGGTAACTCTGGGTCTTCCTTTCCTGTGGCGGTCCTCACGAGAGCCAGTTTCATCATATCGCTTGATGGTTTTTGCGACTGCACTTAAAGAAACTTTCAAAGTTCTTGACATTTTCCGATTGACTGACCTTCATGTCTTAAAGTAATGATGGGACTGCCATTTATCTTTGCTTATTTGAGCTGTCCTTGCCATAATATGGACTTGGTTTTTTACCAAATTGGGCTATCTTCTATATACCAACCCTACCTTGTCATAACGCAACTGATTGGCTCAAAAGCAATAAGAAGGAAAGAAATTCCACAAATAAACTTTTAAGAAGGCACACCTGTTAATTGAAATGCATTCCAGGTGACTACCTCATGCGGCTAGTTGAGAGAATGCCAAGAGTGTGCAAAGCTGTCATCAAGGTGGCAGCGTAGCCTAGTTGTTAGAGTGTTGGACTAACCGGATGGTTGCAAGTTCAAACCCCCAAGCTGACAAGGTACAAATCTGTCGTTCTGCCCCTGAACAGGCAGTTAACCCACTGTTTCTAGGCCGTCATTGAAAATAAGAATTTATTCTTAACTGACTTGCCTGGTTAAATAAAGGGAAAAAAGGAAAAAGGTGGCTTCTTTGAAGAATCTGAAATATAAAATATATTTAGATTTGTTTCACACTTTTTTTGGTTACTACATGATTCCATATGTGTTATTTCATAGTTTTGATGTCTTCACTATTATTCTATCTATCTGAATACAATATATATGAACATATCTGAATATAATGTAATTGTCCCTTGATTTTGAAGAATATGAATATTATAAATACCTTACAGATCTTGGAACTGTTTTACTTTATCAATATAAAAATGTGAAAGACCTGTTAATGTTTTGTCATTGGATCATTTGCAAAGAAAATATAAAGCATTTGAAGGTTGTACATATGATTCATTGTGCTTGTATTAATTATTATCCTAGACAATCTTATTAGTTTTTGTATTTTCACAAAACTATATTTTCTGGTGTTCTTTGTTTGTGAATAATACTCTACATTTGACATTCTGAAATGACCAATGAGGAGTTTATCAACACATACCGTATAAGAGCAGGGAATGCATTCTGCACTAGAAAAGATGTGAAACACCATCATTAGTGTTTAGGAGCTTTAGAGGGAGGAAACAGCACCAAAAGAGAAGGAATCTATTTCTGCACTAAACAGGACTCGAAACAACAAAATAGTGTTTTTATCATTTCCCTGTAGAGCTCCCAATCTCTGGCAATGTGTTGCACAACTCTTGATTATGTGGTGTTACAACACACCATGTCATGTTTCGGAAAATCTCAGAATTATATGTTTCAACACTCTAGCAAAGTCAAGGTTTTGTCTCCTTAACGTTGGTGGCAGTGTAACGGATGTGAAACGGCTAGCTAGTTAGCGGTGGTGCGCGCTAAATAGCATTTAAGTCGGTGACGTCACTTGCTCTGAGACCTTGAAGTAGTGGTTCCCCTTGCTCTGCAAGGGCCGCGGCTTTTGTGGAGCGATGGGTAATGATGCTTCGTGGGTGACTGTTGTTGATGTGTGCAGAGGGTCCCTGGTTCGTGCCCGGATATGGGTGAGGGGACTTTCTAAAGTTATACTGTTACAGCAGCTCAGTTGCCACTAGTTGTAGTATTACAAAAACGCTTACATTTTAACAGCACAGGTTGTACTGCATGCATTCCTTTTCATAAAGCTGGTGTTTGTTTGTTTCATTATTTAGCACACTGAAGAGATCGCTGGACATGTTCAAACTGCGTAAGTGTTCTGCTATCACAACAAATGTTTCTGATGTATGTTGATGACTAAGCTCAATTCTTTCTATTTCCATGTGTGAGTGAGTGAGTTCGAGTGTGTGTGTGTGTGTGTGTGTTCATGTAATTTACTAACTCTCTCTTTACTAAACCCTCCTTTACAACATAGAAACTGAACATGTGAGTTTATCACACCTACAACTGGCACAAACAATGCGGGACGAGGCAAAAAAACTGGAAGACTTCAGAGAGAGACAGAAAGAGACAAGAAAAAAGGTACATTAGAAACCAACCAATTACTTAAAAAATGACACAAATGTAGGAATTAATACGACCTTTAATTACTAATAGACCTTATACGTTGATAATACAGTGCACTTTGCTTAATAGTGAATGCAGTTATAGTGAACAATTGCTTATCAACCGCTTATATCAACTTATTTAGCGAGGCGAGCCACCAACCAGAGGTTTGCCAGTTTGAATACCATGTCTGACGGAAACCTGACACCTCTGTGTGTCTTTCGGGACGGGATAGGAAGTCAGATTTCAGTTGGACCTTGTGATCTTAATCCTAATCGCCCTGCACAGATGTGATAATTATCGTGGTGCAAATCATGGATATATCATCTCTATGTTCTTTGCTTTAATATAATATATTTGACACCTCTTCTTCACAGGTAGAACAACAGATGGATGCCCTACACAAACAGAGGGCCACGCAGTTCAAGAAAACCATGGAGGTAAACTGGAGAACTTTCCTACATTTTTTTGTCAAACCAGCAGTTATCATCCCTGAACTAAGTAATCCTGAATTGTTCATCTGTTCTCTAGAGGCATGTCTGGTTTCAGGCATCATGCTACCAAAACATGAAGCAGTCTTGTAATACTTAATCTGAGAAGAGGGAAGTTCATCAACAGCCATGGGGAGTGAAGAATGGAGGAACCTCTCAAATAAATGGAGAGTTTCATTATATGTACTGGGGCACCTCAATTAAATGTGAAGTTACTGTGAATTACATACATATTATGTAGCCTACAAAGAGCAGGTCACTGACCAGGTCCCTTTTCTAGTATGGTCTATTTAGACTACATTAGACTACATTTGGTTTGTAAAACCTTATGACAATAAAGTCTGTTCCATACAGATGAAGGATCTTAATTTGACCTATATTATCACAGCAAAATAATCCTGCAGCCACATAATGTTGCTTGATCGATGGTTCGGCTTTCAGCTGGCTTTCAGCTGGCTAAAAGTAGTCTTCATGAAAAGTGCAGTACTGTTAATATAACCGTGTGTTAGTATGGGTTTTCAGTGAATTTATGTAAATCATGAAGGTCATCTGCATTTCCTTGGGTGCAGGAAAAATCTCAGCAACAGAAGAGTGATCAAATTAAGGTCCTACAACTATATCGGGTTCTGGGAATAACAATAGCTATAAAAACACATTTTCCTTCTGTTTTCCTTATTATCCCCTTCTATCCTGCAGGGCTACAGGGCAAAGGTTACTAGTAAACACAAGTTGTGCTTTGTGCAGTTCCACTCAGAGAGCGCTGGAGTCAGTCCTGGGCCCGTATTCACATTTTAGATTATGATGAATGAGATCAAATCAGATTTTATTTGTCATGTGTTGAATACAATATGTGTAGACCTTACAGTGAAATGCTTACTTACAAGCCCTTAACCAACAATAAAGAGTAATAAAAAAAGTAAGTAAGAAATATTTGCTAAATAATCTAAAGGAAAAATAGTAACAAAATAAAAATGACACTAATGAGGCTATATATAGGGGGTACCGGTACCAAGTCAATGTGCTGGGGTATGGGGTAGTTGAGGCAATTTTAATTGCAACCTGGAATTAAAATTGTCCTGATTTTTGGGGAGTTTGTATCATTTGATTTAAACAACATGCCTACCACTTTGAAGATGCACATTTCTGTGTGTGAAACAAACAAGAAATAAGACAAAAAAAACAGAACTTGAGTGTGCACCCCCCCAAAGTCTGTACTTTGTAGAGCCACTTTTTTCAACAATGACAGCTGCAAGTCTCTTGGGGTATGTCTCTATAAGCTTGGCACATCTAGCCACTGGGATTTTTGCCCATTCTTCAAGGCAAAACTGCTCCAGCTCCTTCAAGTTGGATGGGTTCCGCTGGTGTACAGCAATCTTTAAGTCATACCACAGATTCTCAATTGGTTTGAGGTCTGGGCTTTGACTAGGCCATTCCAAGACATTTAAATGTTTCCCCTTAAACCACTCAAGTGTTGCTTTAGCAGTATGCTTAATGTCATTGTCCTGCTGGAAGGTGAACCTCCGTCCCAGTCTCAAATCTCTGGAAGACTGAAACCCTCAAGAATTTCCCTGTATTTAGCGCCATCCATCATTCCTTCAATTCCGACCAGTTTCCCAATCCCTGCCAATGAAAAACATCCCCACAGCATGATGCTGCCACCACCATGCTTCACTATGGGGATGATGTTCTCCGGCTGATGAGAAGTGTTGGGTTTGCGCCAGACATTGCGTTTTCCTTGATGGCCAAAGAGCTCAATTTTAGTCTCATCTGACCAGAGTACCTTCTTCCATATGTTTGGGGAGTCTCCCACATGCCTTTTGGTGAACACCAAACGTGTTTGCTTATTTTTTTTATTTTAGCAATGGCTTTTTTCTGGCAACTCTTCCGTAAAGCCCAGCTCTGTGGCGTGTACGGATTAAAGTGGTCCTATAGACAGATACTCCAATCTCCGATGTGGAGATTTGCAGCCCCTTCAGGGTTATCTTTGGTCTCTTTGTTGCCTCTCTGATTAATGTCCTCCTTGCCTGGTCTGTGAGTTTTGGTGGGCTGGCCTTCTCTTGGCAGGTTTTTTGTGGTGCCATATTCTATCCATTTTTTAATAATGGATTTAATGGTGCTCTGTGGGATGTTCAAAGTTTCTGATATTTTTTTATCACCCAACCCTGATCTATACTTCTCCACAACTTTGTCCCTGACCTGTTTGGAGAGCTCCTTGTTCTTCATAGTGCCGCTTGCTTGGTGGTGACCCTTGCTTAGTGGTGTTGCAGACTCTTGGGCCTTTCAGAACAGGTGTGTGTATATATACTGAGATCATGTGACAGATCATGTGACACTTGGATTGCACACAGGTGGACTTTATTTAACTAATTATGTATCTTATGAAGGTAATCTTTTTTAGGGGCTTCATAGCAAAGGGGGTGAATACATATGCACGCACCACTTTTCATTTTCATTTTTTATTTTTTTCACTTTATTTTCACTTTACCAATTTGGATGTTGTTTTGTATGTCCATTACATGAAATCCATTTAAATTACAGGTTGTAATGAATGAAAATAAGAAAAACGCCAAGGGGGTGAATACTTTTGCAAAGCACTGTACTCATTCAAGGGTTTTTCTTTACTTTTTTACTATTTTCTACATTGTAGAATGATAGTTATGACATCAACACTATTAAATAACACATGGAATCATGTAGTAACCAAAAAAGTGTTAAACAAATCAAAATATATTTTATATTTGAGATTCTTCAAAGTAGCCACCGTTTGCTTTGATGACAGCTTTGCACACTCTTGGCATTCTCTCAACCAACTTCACCCGGGAATGCTTTTCCAAAGTCTGAGCACGTGTTGGCTGCTTTTTCCCAAACCATCTCAATTGGTTTGACTTGCCGTTCCTGTACCACTTGCCATGTCATAGCAGAGAGAACAGTCTAGGACTTGGGTGGCTGGTGTGTTTGACCATTTTTAAGGCCTTCCTCTGGCACCGCCTGGTTTAGAGGTCCTGGATGGCAGGGAGCTCGAGCCCAGGAATGTATGCCTTGCGGTCAGATGCCAAGCAGTTGCCATACCAAGCGGTGATGCAACCAGCAAGATGCTCTCGATGGTGCAGCTGTAGAACCTTTTTAGGATCTGAGGACCCATGCCGAATATTTTCAGCCTCCTGAGGGGGAATAGGCGATGTCGTCACGACTGTGTTGTTCTGCTTGGACCAACATAGGTCCTTATTGATGTGGACACCAAGGAACTTGAAGCTCTCGACCTTCTCCACTGCAGCCCCGTCGATGTGAATGTGAGTGTGCTTGGCCCTACCTTTCCTTTAGTCCACGATCAGCTTCTTTGTCTTGCTCACGTTGAGGGAGATGTTGTTGTCCTGGCACCACACTATCAGGTCTCTGACCTCCTCCCTATAGGCTGTCTCGTTGTTGTGGATCAGGCCTACCACCGTCGTCGGCAAACTTAACCTCTTGAATCTAGGGGGCACTATTTTTATGATTGGAAAAATAACGTTCCCAAAGTAAACGGCCTATTTCTCAGGACCAGATGCTAGAATATGCATATAATTGACAGATTAAGATAGAAAACACTCTAAAGTTTTCAAAACTGTCAAAATATTGTCTGTGAGTATAACAGAACTGATATTGCAGGCGAAACCCTGAGAAAAATCAAACCAGGAAGTGGCTTCTATTTTGAAAACTCCATGTTCCATAGCCTCCCATTGCTCCATTTAAAGGGGTATCAACCAGATTCCTTTTCCTATCGCTTCCTCAAGGTGTCAACAGTCTTCAGACATAGTTTCAGGCTTTTATTTTGAAAAATTAACCAGAACGATAACATCGCGTCAAGTGGTCACATGAGTTTTGCTCACACAACAGAATTTGGACAGCTATTGTTTTTCCCTCTCCTACTGTGAAAGACATTTGCAGTTGATATATAATCGATTATATATTTTAAAAACAACCTGAGGATTGATTATAAAAAAACGTTTGACATGTTTCTGTGGACATTACGGATATTATTTGGAATTTGTCTGCGTTGTCGTGACCGCTCATTCCTGTGGATTTCTGAACATAATGCGCCGAACAAACGGAGGTATTTTGGATATAAAAATAATCTTTATGGAACAAAAGGAACATTTGTTGAGTAACTAGGAGTCTCGTGAGTGAAAACATCCAAAGATCATCAAAGGTAAACGATTAATTTGATTGCTTTTCTGATTTTCGTGACCAAGCTACCTGATGCTAAGTGTACTTAAAGTTTTGTCATGCGATCGATAAACTTACACAAACGCTTGGATTGCTTTCGCTGAAACGCATAATTTCAAAATCTGAGATGACAGGTGGATTAACAAAAGGCTAAGCTGTGTTTTGCAATATTGCACTTGTGATTTCATGAATATGAATATTTTTAGTAATATTATTTGACTGAGGCGCTATGCTATTCAGCGGTTGCTGATGACAATTATCCCGCTTAAGGCATGGGTAGCGTCAATAAGTTAATGATGGTGTGAGAGTTGTGCATGGACACGCAGTCGTGGGTGAACAGGGAGGACAGGAGGGGACTAAGCACGCACCCGTGAATGACCCCTTTGTTGAGGGTCAGCATAGCGGATGTGTTATTGCCTACCCTCACCACCTGGGGGTGGCCCCTCAGGAAGTCCAGAATCCAGTTGCAGAGGTGTTCAGTCCCATGGTCCTTAGCTTAGTAATGAGCTTGGAGGGCACTGTGGTGTTGAACGCTGAGCTGTAGTCAATGAACAGCTTTCTCACTTAGGTGTTCATTTTGATCAGGTGGGAAAGGGCAGTGTGTAGTGCAGTAGAGATTGTGTCATGTGTGGATCTGTTGAGGCGGTATGCGAATTGGAGTTGGTCCAGAGTTTTTGGGATGATGGTGTTGATGTGAGCCATGATCAGCCTTTTCAAAGCATTTCATCACTACAGATGTGAGTGCTACGGGGCTATAGTCATTTAGACAGGTTACCTTGGCATTCTTTGGCACAGGGACTATGGTGGTCTGCTTGAAACATGTAGCTATTACAGACTAGATCAAGGAGAGGTTAAAAATATCAGTTGCCAGCTGGTCTGCGCATGCTTTGAGTATGCGTCCTGGTAATCTTTCTGACCCTGTGGCCTTGTGAATGTTAACCTATTTAAGGGTCTTACTAAAAAATGGCTACGGAGAGCGTGACCATACAGTCGTCTGGAACAGCTGGTATTCTCGTGCATGGTTCAGTGTTGCTTGCCTCAAAGCGAGCATAGAAGGAATTTAGCTCATCTGGTAGGCTCCCATCACTGGGCAGCTCGCGGCTGAGTTTCCCTTTGTAATCTGTGATAGTTTGCAAGCCCTGCCACATCCGATGAACATAGTAGGATTCGATCTTAGTCCTCTATTAACGCTTTGCCTGTTTGATGGTTCGTCGTAGGGCGTAGCAGGGTTTCTTATAAGCGTCTGGATTAATGTCCCGCTCCTTGAAAGCGGGACCTCTAGCCTTTAATTCAGTGCGAATGTTGCCTGTAATCCATGGCTTCTGGTTGGGATATGAATGTACCGTCACTATGGGGACGACGTCGTCGATGCACTTACTGCTAAATGCCATCGGATGAATCCCAGAACATATTCCAGACTGTGCTAGCGAAACAGTCCTGTAGCCTAGTATCCGCTTCATCGGACCACTTCTGTAATTGAACACTGGTTGAGTGCGAGCACTGATACCTCCTGTTTTGAGTTTTTGCTTGTAGGAAGGAATCAGGAAGATAGAGTTGTGGTCAGATTTTCCAAATGGAGAGCTGTAAAGATGATCTAGAGTTTTCTTTCCCCTAGTTGCACATTTGACATGCTGGTAGAAATGAGGTAAAACGGATTTCAGTTTTCAGCGTTAAAGTCCACGGCCACGAGGAACGCGATCTCTGAATGAGACTTTTCTTGTTTGGTTATGCCTTGTACAGCTCGTTGAGTGCAGTTTTAGTGCCAGCATTGGTTTGTGGTGGTAAATAGACAGCTACAAAGAATATAGATGAGAACTCTCTTGGTAAATAGTGTGGTCTACGGCTTATCACGAGGTACTCTAACTAAGGCGAGCAAAAGCTAGACTTCTTTAATATTAGAGATCGTGCACCAGCTGTTGTTAATAAAGAGACACAGACCCACCCCCCTGATCTTACCGGAGGCTGCTGTTCTGTCTTGCCGATTTATGGAAAACCCAGCTAACTATATATTATCCATGTCCTTGTTCAGCCACTAATATTACAGTTTTTAATGTCCCATTGATAAGATATTCTCGAACGGAGCTCATCCAGTTCATTCTCTAGTAGTTGCACGTTCACTAGTATAACGGAGGGTAGAGGAGGATTATCCACTAGCCGACGCAGTCTCGCCAGGCATCTGGCTCGCCGACCCCTGTAGCGGCATCTTCTCTTCTTACAAATTACGGTGGTTTGGGCCTGGCCCCGGAAGAGATGATATGCACAGAGGGGACCTCATTCTAGGTCAGCACTCTAACTCTGTCTCTTTCTAAATTATTTTCCTGATTTGATTTTGATCCTAAATGCCTGCCGTTTTTCATTGGTCAGACAAAGTGGTACTGTTAGGGCTGTGCATGTTGTGCCACATTGCCATGCCAACTGAAACATCAGGCATTTTATACACAGTGGAATGACCTCAGAGTGTTGAAAAATGCAGGTTGTGGTAGTTGAATTCAAATGCATGGGCTTCATGTTTCATTTAGAGACTTTTATGTTAAGTGAAGACAGTATAGAGTCTAGTAGAGTCAGTAAACTATTTGATCAGTTATTTCCTACCATCACCCCCCCCACCCCTTCCTGTCCATGTCGTTACCCACAGACAAAGAAGACATATGAGCAGAAGTGTCGAGACAAAGAGGAAGCAGAACAGAACATGAACCGAAACGCCAGCACCAGCAATGTCAAGCAGCAGGAAAAGGTGAATATTCTGAGATACTGTGGGGGTTGGGCAGGGGGCAGGCGGCTGGGGGGTCTAGTGGTAGTGCTGCTGCCCCCGGACCACACATTGCCCCTGCAGCCATGGGTTCAGAACCAGAAAGCAACACTTTCCATTCTATGTCCTTCTCCTTTATCTCCTCATCAATCACTTATTCACTGTGTTTGTTGATTTAAAAAAGGTACATAAAAAAGAAACAAAAAGCACTAGTGACAATAAATACTGTGAGTGAGCCATGGGAATCTTTCTGAAGGAAATAGCATACCTATTTTGAGCACAGGAATCAGACCACAAAAAGTAGGCCTACACTGACCACAGAAAGAACAAGGCTACCTAGTTTGTACCCTGTTTATTGAGAGGACATTTACCAATCAGACATGTGCTTTCACTTCTATATGCTGCATTGCATTGACAGTAATATCTGAACACAATAAAGAGTTGAATAAAGGACAGAATCAGTGATTTTTTTCCCTTCTTCATCTTTCAGCTATTGACAAAAACACAGCAAGCAAAGCAGAATGCAGAAGAAGCTGGTAACAATGACAACTTATTCTCCTTTGGTCTCTTAGCAAACATCAACAGGAAAATCACCATTTAGTCTAAAGATAATCAAAAATGTGCCTCTATACTATGGTCTCCCAAGATGTATTCTCTGATTTGAATCCCAGACAGGCTATACATGCACAACGTGTCTGTGCTGGGGAAAACCAGGGAGGACTGGCAGAAAGAACACATTAAAGCATGTGAGGTAAGGGCCAGAAAGCATGATGATATTCACTTTCTTTGTTAGTTACATACTGTATTACTGATGTAGTATGTGTAACAGTTTGACTACATCCAGGTATTTGTTTCTTAGCTATATGTTGTAGTATTGGTATATATAATTTACATCCAGTTATTTGTTTGTCAGCTATAGGTTGTATTACTGGTATATATAATATAGTGGTCTGTTACATCCAGGTATTTGAGAAGCAGGAAGTGGAGAGGATCAATACTCTAAGGAACATGGTATGGACTCACCTCAACCAGCTCTCCCAGCAGTGTGTCACCAGCGATGAGGTAAAGTGCTTCTAGGGACTCATCAATGTGCAATCTGCAATATTACTTACTGGTATTGCATTTGTATTAATGATACCCATTGATTCTCTAAGAATATAGCAAATTAAGGATTGTGGCTGTAAGTGACCATCCGTATTGCTTTGTGTTTCTATCTTGCCCGCCTGTGTGTCTTTGTCTTTGTATATGGGTTCAGCTTCATGAGGAAGTGAGGAAGTCTCTTGAACAGTGTGACATACAGGAGGATATAGAACACTTTGTGAACCTCAGACGGACTGGGGACAAACCGCCTGGTACAGTTCTCACTCTTCACAGATCACCTTTGACAACAGACACATACAATACAATATAGGTCCTCTAAGGACCACAATGAAAATCAGACTGACTTTTTAGTGTCATCCTTGATGGCATAAATGTTGTCCTAATTTTGTTTTGTCCGGGTCCCCCTCCCTGACAGTCTAGTTGCGTATTGTAGTTGTACTGTCCTCACCCCCTGGCCTGCTCTGTCCCCACCCATCACTCCTCCTGCTCTGTCCCCACCCATTGGCCTGCTCTATCCTCACCCTACACTCCCTGGCCTACTCTGTTCTCACCCCTCACTCTCTGGCCTGCTCTGTCCTCATGCCCTGTCCTGCTCTGTCCTCACCCCTCATCCCCTGCCCTGTCCTGCTCTGTCCTCACCCCTCATCCCCTGCCCTGTCCTCACCCCTCACCTCTCACTCCCTGGCCTGCTTTGTCCTCACCCCCTGGCCTGCTCTGTCCTTACCTCCTGGCCTGCTCTATCCTTACCCCTTACCCCCTGCTCTGTTCTCCTCCCCTGGCCTGCTTTGTCCTCACCCCCTGGCCTGCTCTGTCCTCAACCCTCACCCCTGGCCTGCTCTGTCCTCACTCCCGGCCTGCTCTGTCCTTACCTCCTGGCCTGCTCTATCCTCACCCCTCACCCCCTGCTTTGTCCTCCTCCCTGGCCTGCTTTGTCCTCACCCCCTGGCCTGCTCTGTCCTCAACCCTCACCCCTGGCCTGCTCTGTCCTCACTCCCACCCCCATGCCTGCTCTGTCCTCACCCCCTGGCCTGCTCTGTCCTCCTGGCCTGCTCTGTCCTCACCCCTCATCCCCTGCTTTGTCCTCATCCCTGCTTTGTCCTCATCCCTCACCTTTCACCCCATTGCCTGCTCTGTCCTCACCCCTCAACCCCAGACCTGCTCTGTCCTCACCCCTCATCCCCTGCTCTGTCCTCATCCTGTCCTCATCCTCACTTCTCACCCCCTGCCTGCTTTGTCCTCACCCCACTGGCCTGCTCTTGTCCTCACCCCCACCCCTGGCCTGCTTTGTCCTCACTCCCTTGTCTCTCAACCCTCATCCCCTGCTCTGTCCTCACCCCTGGCCTGCTCTGTCCTCATCCCTCACCTTTCACTCCCTGGCCTGCTTTGTCCTCACCCCTCACTCCCTGGCCTGCTTTGTCCTCACCCCTCACTCCCTGGCCTGCTCTGTCCTCACCCCTGCTCTGTCCTCATCCCTCACTTCTCACTCCCTGGCCTGCTTTGTCCTCACCTCTCACTCCCTGGCCTGCTTTGTCCTCACCCCTCACTCCCTGGCCTGCTTTGTCCTCACTCCCTTGCCTGCTCTGTCCTCACCCCTCATCCCCTGCTCTGTCCTCACCCCCTGGCCTGCTCTGTCCTCATCCCTCACCTTTCACCCTGGCCTGGCCTGCTTTGTCCTCACCCCTCACCCCCTGGCCTGCTTTGTCCTCACCCTCACTCCCTGGCCTGCTCTGTCCTCACCCCTGCTCTGTCCTCATCCCTCACCCCTCTCACTCCCTGGCCTGCTTTGTCCTCACCCCTCACTCCCTGGCCTGTCTTTGTCCTCACCCCTCACTCCCTGGCCTGCTTTGTCCTCACCCCTCACCCCTGGCCTGCTCTGTCCTCACTCCCCCCTGGCCTGCTGTCCTGCCTGCTCTGTCCTCACCCCTCATCCCCTGCTTTGTCCTCACCCCCTGGCCTGCTCTGTCCTCACCCCTCATCCCTGGCCTGCTCTGTCCTCAACCCTCACCCCTGGCCTGCTCTGTCCTCACCCCTGGCCTGCTCTGGCCTGCTCTGTCCTCACCCTCATCCCCTGCTCTGTCCTCATCCCTCATCCCCTGCTCTGTCCTCACCCCTCATCCCTCTCTGTCCTCTCACCCCCTTGCCTGCTCTGTCCTCACCCCTCATCCCCTGCTCTGTCCTCACCTCTCACTCCCTGGCCTGCTTTGTCCTCACCCCTCACTCCCTGGCCTGCTCTGTCCTCACCCCTCATCCCCTGCTTTGTCCTCACCCCTGCTCTGTCCTCATCCCTCACCTCTCACCCCCTTGCCTGCTCTGTCCTCACCCCTCACCCCCTGGCCTGCTCTGTCCTCATCCCTCACCCCCTGGCCTGCTCTGTCCTCATCCCTCAACCCCAGGCCTGCTCTGTCCTCACCCCTCATCCCCTGCTTTGTCCTTACCCCTGCTCTGTCCTCATCCCTCACCTCTCAAACCCTGGCCTGCTCTGTCCTCACCCCTCAACTCCTGGCCTGCTCTGTCCTCACCCCCTGGCCTGCTCTGTCCTCACCCCTCAACTCCTGGCCTGCTCTGTCCTCACCCCCTGACCTGCTCTGTCCTCACCCCTCATCCCCTGCTCTGTCCTCACCCCTCATCCCTGGCCTGCTCTGTCCTCAACCCTCACCCCCTGGCCTGCTCTGTCCTCACCCCCTGGCCTGCTCTGTCCTCACCCCTCATCCCCTGCTCTGTCCTCATCCCTCACCTCTCACCCCCTTGCCTGCTCTGTCCTCACCCCTCATCCCCTGCTCTGTCCTCACCCCTCACCTCTCACTCCCTGGCCTGCTTTGTCCTCACCCCTCACTCCCTGGCCTGCTCTGTCCTCACCCCTCATCCCCTGCTTTGTCCTCACCCCTGCTCTGTCCTCATCCCTCACCTCTCACCCCCTTGCCTGCTCTGTCCTCACCCCTCACCCCCTGGCCTGCTCTGTCCTCATCCCTCACCCCCTGGCCTGCTCTGTCCTCATCCCTCACCCCCAGGCCTGCTCTGTCCTCACCCCTCATCCCCTGCTTTGTCCTCACCCCTGCTCTGTCCTCATCCCTCACCTCTCAACCCCTGGCCTGCTCTGTCCTCACCTCTCAACCCCTGGCCTGCTCTGTCCTCACCCCCTGGCCTACTCTGTCCTCACCCCTCATCCCCTGCTCTGTCCTCATCCCTCACCTCTCACCCCCTTGCCTGCTCTGTCCTCACCCCTCATCCCCTGCTCTGTCCTCACCCATCATCCACTGCTCTGTCCTCATCCTTCAATTCTCACCCCCTTGCCTTCTCTGTCCTCACCCCTCACGTCCTGGCCTACTCTTTCCTCACCCCTCACCCCTGGCCTGCTCTGTCCTCACCCCCTGGCCTGCTCTGTCCTCACCCCTCATCCCCTGGCCTGCTCTGTCCTCAACCCTCACCTCCTGGCCTGCTCTGTCCTCACTCACTGGCCTGCTCTGTCCTCACCCCCTGGCCTGCTCTGTCCTTAGCCCCTGGCCTGTTCTGTCCTCAACCCTCATCCCCTGCTCTGTCCTCACCCCTCACCTCTCACTCCCTGGCCTGCTTTGTCCTCACCCCTCACTCCCTGGCCTGCTCTGTCCTTAGCCCCTGGCCTGGCCTGTTCTGTCCTCAACCCTCATCCCCTGCTCTGTCATCACCCCTCATCCCCTGCTCTGTCCTCACCCCTCAACCCCAGGCCTGCTCTTTCCTCTCCCCTCATCCCCTGCTTTGTCCTCACCCCTGCTCTGTCCTCATCCCTCACCTCTCACTCCCTGGCCTGCTTTGTCCTCACCCCTCACTCCCTGGCCTGCTCTGTCCTTAGCCCCTGGCCTGGCCTGTTCTGTCCTCAACCCTCATCCCCTGCTCTGTCATCACCCCTCATCCCCTGCTCTGTCCTCACCCCTCAACCCCAGGCCTGCTCTTTCCTCTCCCCTCATCCCCTGCTTTGTCCTCACCCCTGCTCTGTCCTCATCCCTCACCTCTCACCCCCTTGCCTGCTCTGTCCTCACCCCTCAACCCCTGGCCTGCTCTGTCCTCACCCCTCACCCCCTGGCCTGCTCTGTCCTCACCCCTCACCCCCTGGCCTGCTCTGTCCTCACCCCTCACCCCCAGGCCTGCTCTGTCCTCAACCCATGGTCTGCTCTGTCCTCACCCCCTGGTCTGCTCTGTCCTCACCCCTGGTCTGCTCTGTCCTCACCCCTGGTCTGCTCTGTCCTCACCCCCTGGTCTGCTCTGTCCTCACTCCTCAGCTCCTGTTCTGTATGAGAACTTCTACAGCGGTCAGAGGGTCCCCGCAGGACCACCGTCCTCCCGAACGGCTCCTCCTATCACTAGGTGAGAGAGGTTTTATCAATAAAATTATTTTTCAAGCAAACCAAGAGTTGCTGAATATTCTTTCACCCTGAGAGAGAAATGACCCACACAGCAGATGAGGATCTTCACCTTACCACAAAAATCATGTTTTTCATAATATTCATCATGTCATGTTGATTTCTATTTGGTCTGTTTTGTGAAAATCAGGAGAGGACCATTGCCTAACCCAGACAATACCGAAGGTACATGTTAAAAAACTCCAGAGATATACAGATAGATATTATGACAGTTGTCAGATTTGATCCATCATTTAATATATTGATAAACTGTTATTTTATTTCCTTTTTAATGACAAGCCACTGTTTGTCTGTTTTATTTGTGCTTTGAATTCCCCTGCTGTAGGTGATGTGATCTACTCAACTGTAGATCCAGGCTACAGTGCTCTACAATACTAGAACATATATTCAGTGGTAAGTACTTTATTCTTCAGTATTACAGCTTTAGTCAAATGACTATTGTTATCACAATAAGTTTGAGCCTGACTAAAACCATGGGTTTATTTGTTTCTTAACTCTTTGTTTCCAGTTTTCCATGGATATTGACTGTCTGGTGGATTTACACAGATGGCTGAGTGGGGATTCCTTCATTGACGGATATGAAGAGTGGACTCTGTGACTTCGTGGTCATTCAACAGTGACACCTGACAAACCAACTACCTAAATAGCAGCAATGCTGACGTTAGTAGAGCATGTTTGATTGTGTCACCATTGTGGCTTTATAGCTGTGTTATAAACAGTAAGATGATGTTTCATAGCTCAATATGTAAATAGGTTCCAGAATGTATGAATATACTTAGTTTTCTACAGTCTAAACCAGGAAATGTAATTAAAGCAAAAATAAAAGTAATCCCTTTATAAGTTATTAACATTTGGGACAGCAGACATTCCAAAGCATTTTGCAACTTTTCAATATAAGAGGGTTGCTTTTATTTGTTGATTAATAACATTAATATTACAACAATACAGGTACATGATCTTAATGTTTTAAAGTTGTGTGATAAAGGCAAAATAACTTTAATAATTTAAATATTTGTTGTTGAACAATAAATATGTTTGTCAGTCACTTAATTTACACATTATTCTGTACCTTTGTAGAACCTAGTTGTTTCCTGTTGTGGTCGATAATAATCTGATTGGTCTGTACTTGAACACTACATTGTGTTACTCAGGCTAGTTTCTGGTTGATGATTGCACACAGATCTTGATAAGAAAATTTAATAAAGGACAGTTTAAGGTTGTATTAAGCATTCCCTGATTGAGAATATCCTGTAAGTGACAATTGTCATCACGGAGAGGTCAAACACACTCATAAATTATGTTATGAAACACTGACAGACTTTCTTGTAAAAACTCACTTCCTATTCCAGGTCTTCTATTGTCTTTTTCCCCCATGCAATACAATTGAGGAACAAATGAGTGGGGGTGCACAGGAACCTGACACGCTAATAATATGAGCAAATCTTGTGCAATCTATTGGTTGATAGAATGGGTGTTGTACTTACACCCAATATGGACGCAAAGTGTTCAGCTTGTCTGGCAAGCTCATTGAGATGGGTATTTTGCTCTTTTAAAGTGAAGATCTCTTCCTGTTTCTGCTTAGTGTGGCAGGGGAAAGATCTCAATTGCATACTCCTCTCGCGTCTTCGTCTCCTCAAAACCCATTAGAGAAGAAGGTCAAAGAGCGGAACCTCTGGCTTTCTCATCCAATGGGTTTTTTGTGAAGGAGACGAGAAGTATGTAATTGAAATCATCCCACGACACGTAGCTGTGGAGATTCATATAGAGTCAGATCTCAGAAAGATATCTAAATAATTAAATGAAATAAGTCCTAAGAGTGAATTGCAGTATACCAAGTATGTCTATATTTGGGCCTTTTTGTTTTGCGAGGCCTGACAAAACAGTGACAGAATCAGCGGAAATTGGAACTCCCACAATAATGTTTCTCAACACTCTACTGTTCAAAATGTCAACTGGTGGTTAAAACGACACAATGATTCTTTCTTAACTTCTCCCCTGTCACTCAGGGGTGAAGGTCATGCTGGGGTCACCTCCATGTTTTTGAATGTCTCCTTTATTCAACTTGGTAATCTCATTAAGATAAAAGAAAATCTACACTACATGACCAAAAGTATGTGGACAGCTGCTCATCTAACATTTAATTCCAAAATCATGGGTTTTAATATGGAGTTGGTCCCCCTTTTGCTGCGATAACAGCCTCCACTCTGCTGGGAAGGCTTTCCACTAGATGTGGAAACACTAGGTGTTCGATGGGGTTGATGTCAGGGCTCTGTGCAGGCCAGTCAAGTTCTTCCACACCGATCTTGACAAAGCATTTCTGTATGGACCTTGCTTTGTGCACAAGGGCATTGTCATGCTGAAACAGGAAATGCCTTCTCCAAACGGTTGCCACAAAGTTGGAAGCACAGAATAGTCTAGAATGTCATTGTATGCCTTAGCAGATTTCCCTTCACTGGAACTTCACTGAAAAACAGCCCCAGACCATTATTCCTCCTCCACCAAAGGTGGCATCCTATGATGGTGCCACATTGAAAACCACTGAGTTAATCAGTAAGGCCATTCTACTGCCACTGTTTGTTTATGGATATTGCATGGCTGTGTGCTCAATTTTATACAGTTGACAGCAACAGGTGTGGCTGAAATATCCAAATCCACTCATTTGAAGAGGTGTCCACATACTTTTGTGTATATATATAGCGTATTCATCAAGAGAGACCAGTCACTGTGTGAGGTAAGTCCGTGTTCATATTGGTGTGTTTGTCAGACAGAGATCAGGGAAGTAGCTATGGACAGCAGAGATCGACTATATAACCTGGAGGCCTTTTGGTCTATTCAGGAAATCAAACTGTAGATCAATACCACACTATGAAAACACACACACTATGATAACACACACTATGATAACACACACTCTGTACAAAGTTAAAACAAGAGATTAGTTAACCATCCGGGTTCATGGCATGGCCACAACTTTTCTGTGATTTCTGAATGTCAAGTCATGTAAATTACAGTTATTTCAATAATTGTTTTGTGATTGCTGATTGGTTAATTTGTATATTTATGATTTGTATATTTACTCATTCAAGGGTTTTTCTTTATTGTACATTCTAGAATAATTGTGAAGAGATCAAAACGATGAAATAACACATATGGAATCATATAGTAACCAAAAAAAGTGTTCAACAAATCAAAATATATTTGAGATTCTTCAAAGAAGTCACCCCTTTCCTTCATGACAGCTTCAAATCAAAACAAATGTTATTGGTCACATACACATGGCAACTACCTTATACACACAAATACACACAAATGTAAATGGATGAATAAGAATATGTACATATAAATATATGGATGAGCGATGGCGTGTGGCATAGGCAAGATGCAGTAGATGGTGTGGAATACAGTATATACAGTGGGGCAAAAAAGTATTTAGTCAGGCACCAATTGTGCAAGTTCTCCCACTTAAAAAGATGAGAGAGGCCTGTAATTTTCATCATAGGTACACTTCAACTATGACAGACAAAACGAGAAAAAAAATCCAGAAAATCACATTGTAGGATTTTTAATGAATTTATTTGCAAATTATGGTGGAAAATAAGTATTTGGTCAATAACAAAAGTTTCTCAATACTTTGTTATATACCCTTTGTTGGCAATGTTATATACCCTTTGTTGGTCAAACGTTTTCTGTAAGTCTTAGGTTTTCACACACTGTTGCTGGTATTTTGGCCCATTCCTCCATGCAGATCTCCTAGAGCAGTGATATTTTGGGGCTGTTGCTGGGCAACACGGACTTTCAACTCCCTCCAAAGATTTTCTATGGGGTTGAGATCTGGAGACTGGCCAGGGCACTCCAGGACCTTGAAATGCTTCTTACGAAGCCACTCCTTCGTTGCCCGGGCGGTGTGTTTGGGATCATTGCCATGCTGAAAGACCCAGCCATGTTTCATCTTCAATGCCCTTGCTGATGGAAGGAGGTTTTCACTCAAAATCTCACGATACATGGCCCCATTCATTCTTTCCTTTACACGGATCAGTCGTCCTGGTCCCTTTGCAGAAAAACAGCCCCAAAGCATGATGTTTCCACCCCCATGCTTCACAGTAGGTATGGTGTTCTTTGGATGCAACTCAGCATTCTTTGTCCTCCAAACACGACAAGTTGAGTTTTTACCAAAAAGTTATATTTTGGTTTCATCTGACCATATGACATTCTCCCAATCTTCTTCTGGATCATCCAAATGCTCTCTAGCAAACTTCAGACGGGCTTGGACATGTACTGGCTTAAGCAGGGGGACACGTCTGGCACTGCAGGATTTGAGTCCTTGGCGGCGTAGTGTGTTTTTGATGGTAGGCTTTGTTACTTTGGTCCCAGCTCTCTGCAGGTCATTCACTAGGTCCCCCCGTGTGGTTCTGGGATTTTTGCTCACCGTTCTTGTGATCAATTTGATCCCACGGGGTGAGATCTTGCGTGGAGCCCAGGATCGAGGGAGATTATCAGTGGTCTTGTATGTCTTCCATTTCCTAATAATTGCTCCCACAGTTGATTTCTTCAAACCAAGCTGCTTACCTATTGCAGATTCAGTCTTCCCAGCCTGGTGCAGGTCTACAATTTTGTTTCTGGTGTCCTTTGACAGCTCTTTGGTCTTGGCCATAGTGGAGTTTGGAGTGTGACTGTTTGAGGTTGTGGACAGGTGTCTTTTATACTGATAACAAGTTCAAACAGGTGCCATTATTACAGGTAACGAGTGGAGGACAGAGGAGCCTCTTAAAGAAGAAGTTACAGGTCTGTGAGAGCCAGAAATCTTGCTTGTTTGTAGGTGACCAAATACTTATTTTAGACCATAATTTGCAAATAAATTCATTAAAAATCATACAATGTGATTTTCTGGATTTTTTTCTTCTCATTTTGTCTGTCATAGTTGAAGTGTACCTATGATGAAAATTACAGGCCTCTCTCATCTTTTTAAGTGGGAGAACTTGCACAATTGGTGGCTGACTAAATACTTTTTCCCCCCCCACTGTACATATGAGATGAGTAATGTAGACATTATTAAAGTTCCGTTATTTAAAGCTTTGCACACACTTGGCATCCTCTCTACCAGCTTCAGGAGGTAGTCACCTGGAATGCATTTCAATTAACAGATGTGCCTTGATAAAAGTTTATTTGTGGAATTTCTTTCCTTCTTAATGCGTTGGAGCCAATCAGTTGTGTTGTGACAAAGTAGGGGAGGTATACAGAAGAAAACCCTATTTGGTAAAATACCAAGTCCATATTATGGCAAGAACAGTTCAAATAAGCAACAAGAAACGACAGCCCATCATTACTTTTAAGACATGAAGATCAGTCAATCTGGAAAATGTCAAGAAGCTTGAAAGTTTCTTCAAGTGAAGTTGCAAAAACCATCAAGCGCTATGATGAAACTGTCTCTCATGAGGACCACCACAGGAAAGGAAGACCCAGAGTTACCTCTGCTGCAGAGGATAAATTAGAGTTAGCAGCCTCAGAAATGTTTGCCCAAATAAATGCTTCACAGAATTCAAGTAACAGACACATCTCAACATCAACTGTTCAGAGGAGACTGCATGAATCAGGCCTTCTTGGTCAATTTGCTGCAAAGAAACCACTACTAAAGGACACCAATACAAAAAAGAGATTTGCTTGGGCCAAGAAACATGAGTAATGGACATTATACCGGTGGAAATCTGTCCTTTGGTCTGATTAGTCCAAATTTGAGATTTTTGTTTCCAACCACCGTGTCTTTGTGAGATGCAGAGTAGGCGAACTAATTATCTCCGCATATGTGGTTCCCACCGTGAAGCATGGAGGAGAAGGTGTGATGGTGTGGGGGGCTTACCTGGTGACACTGACTGTGATTTATTTAGAATTCAAGGCACGGTTAACCAGCATAGCTACCACAGCATTCTGCAACGGTACACCATCCCATCTGGTTTGCACTTAGTGGGAATATAATTTGTTTTTCAACAGGACAATGACCCAACACACACCTCCAGGCTGTGTAAGGGCTATTTGACCAAGATGGAGGGTGATGGAGTGCTGTATCAGATGACCCGGCTTCCACAATCACCCGACCTCAACCCAATCGAAATGGCTCTGAATGAGTTGGACTGCAGAGTGAAGGAAAAACAGCCAACAATTGCTCAGCATATGTGGGAACTCATTCAAGATTGGTGGGCAAGCATTTCAGGTGAAGAATCTACTTTGAAGAATCTCAAATATAAAATATATTTTGATTTGTTTAACCCTTTTTGGTTACTATATGATTCCATATGTGTTATTTCATAGGTTTAATGTCTTCACTATTATTCTACAATGTAGAAAAAAAAAATATATATATTTTTTTATTTCACCTTTATTTAACCAGGTAGGCTAGTTGAGAACAAGTTCTCATTTGCAACTGCGACCTGGCCAAGATAAAGCATAGCAGTGTGAGCAGACAACACAGAGTTACACATGGAATAAACAATTAACAGGTCAATAACACAGTAGAAAACAAAGGGGGGAGTCTATATACAATGTGTGCAAAAGGCATGAGGAGGTAGGCGAATAATTACAATTTTGCAGATTAACACTGGAGTGATAAATGATCAGATGGTCAAGTACAGGTAGAGATATTGGTGTGCAAAAGAGCAGAAAAGTAAATAAATAAAAACAGTATGGGGATGAGGTAGGTGAAAATGGGTGGGCTATTTAACAATAGACTATGTACAGCTGCAGCGATCGGTTAGCTGCTCAGATAGCTGATGTTTGAAGTTGGTGAGGGAGATAAAAGTCTCCAACTTCAGCGATTTTTGCAATTCGTTCCAGTCACAGGCAGCAGAGTACTGGAACGAAAGGCGGCCAAATTAGGTGTTGGCTTTAGGGATGATCAGTGAGATACACCTGCTGGAGCGCGTGCTACGGATGGGTGTTGCCATCGTGACCAGTGAACTGAGATAAGGCGGAGCTTTACCTAGCATGGACTTGTAGATGACCTGGAGCCAGTGGGTCTGGCGACGAATATGTAACGAGGGCCAGCCGACTAGAGCATACAAGTCGCAGTGGTGGGTGGTATAAGGTGCTTTAGTGACAAAACGGATGGCACTGTGATAGACTGCATCCAGTTTGCTGAGTAGAGTGTTGGAAGCCATTTTGTAGATGACATCGCCGAAGTCGAGGATCGGTAGGATAGTCAGTTTTACTAGGGTAAGCTTGGTGGCGTGAGTGAAGGAGGCTTTGTTGCGGAATAGAAAGCCGACTCTTGATTTGATTTTCGATTGGAAATGTTTGATATGAGTCTGGAAGGAGAGTTTGCAGTCTAGCCAGACACCTAGGTACTTATAGATGTCCACATATTCAAGGTCGGAACCATCCAGGGTGGTGATGCTAGTCGGGCATGCGGGTGCAGGCAGCGATCGGTTGAAAAGCATGCATTTGGTTTTACTAGCGTTTAAGAGCAGTTGGAGGCCGCGGAAGAAGTGTTGTATGGCATTGAAGCTTGTTTGGAGGTTAGATAGCACAGTGTCCAATGACGGGCCGAAAGTATATAGAATGGTGTCGTCTGCGTAGAGGTGGATCAGGGAATCGCCCGCAGCAAGAGCAACATCATTGATATATACAGAGAAAAGAGTCGGCCCGAGAATTGAACCCTGTGGCACCCCCATAGAGACTGCCAGAGGACCGGACAGCATGCCCTCCGATTTGACACACTGAACTCTGTCTGCAAAGTAATTGGTGAACCAGGCAAGGCAGTCATCCGAAAAACCGAGGCTACTGAGTCTGCCGATAAGAATATGGTGATTGACAGAGTCGAAAGCCTTGGCAAGGTCAATGAAGACGGCTGCACAGTACTGTCTTTTATCGATGGCGGTTATGATATCGTTTAGTACCTTGAGTGTGGCTGAGGTGCACCCGTGACCGGCTCGGAAACCAGATTGCACAGCGGAGAAGGTACGGTGGGATTCGAGATGGTCAGTGACCTGTTTGTTGACTTGGCTTTCGAAGACCTTAGATAGGCAGGGCAGGATGGATATAGGTCTGTAACAGTTTGGGTCCAGGGTGTCTCCCCCTTTGAAGAGGGGGATGACTGCGGCAGCTTTCCAATCCTTGGGGATCTCAGACGATATGAAAGAGCGGTTGAATAGGCTGGTAATAGGGGTTGCGACAATGGCGGCGGATAGTTTCAGAAATAGGGGGTCCAGATTGTCAAGCCCAGCTGATTTGTACGGGTCCAGGTTTTGCAGCTCTTTCAGAACATCTGCTATCTGGATTTGGGTAAAGGAGAACCTGGAGAGGCTTGGGCGAGGAGCTGCCGGGGGGGCGGAGCTGTTGGCCGAGGTTGGAGTAGCCAAGCGGAAGGCATGGCCAGCCGTTGAGAAATGCTTATTGAAGTTTTCGATAATCATGGATTTATCGGTAGTGACCGTGTTACCTAGCCTCAGTGCAGTGGGCAGCTGGGAGGAGGTGCTCTTGTTCTCCATGGACTTCACAGTGTCCCAGAACTTTTTGGAGTTGGAGCTACAGGATGCAAACTTCTGCCTGAAGAATAGTAAAAATAAAGAAAAACCCTTGAATGAGTAGGTGCGGCAAACTTTTGACTGGTACTGTATGTATTGTACTTACATTTTTGTGTTTTTTATATCAGTCCTTGGGCTTCCAACCTGCACACTGTTACAGTTTTCTGGTGGAAGAGAGGAGGACCAAAATGCAGCGTGATTATCTTTATACATCTTTAATGAAAGATGAAAAATGAATAATATACAAAACAAGAAAACGTGAAAAGCCGAAACAGCCCTATCTGGTGCAAAACACAGAGACAGGATACAATCACCCACGAAATACCCAAAGAATATGGCTGCCTAAATATGGTTCCCAATCAGAGACAACGATAAACACCTGCCTCTGATTGAGAAGCACTCTAGGCAACCATAGACTTTCCTAGACTACTTAACTAAACACAATCCCATAACTACAAAACCCCTAGACAAAACAAACCACATAAATCACCCATGTCACACCCTGGCCTAACCAAAATAATAAAGAGAACTCAGAATACTAAGACCAGGGCGTGACAGTAGCCCCCCCAAAGGTGCGGACTCCCGGCCGCACACCTAAACCCATAGGGGAGGGTCTGGGTGGGCGTCTGTCGACGGTGGCGGCTCTGGCGCTGGACGTGGACCCCACTCCATCATAGCCTTTGTCCACCTCCTTAGCATCCTTAGATTGGCGACCCTCGCCGTCGACCTTGGCCTACTAATCTTAACAAAGGGCCCCACTGGACTGAGGGGCAGCTCCGGACTGAGGGACAGCTCGGGACTGAGGTAGCTCGGGACTGAGGGGTAGCTCAAGACTGAGGGGTAGCTCAAGACTGAGGGGTAGCTCAAGACTGAGGGGTAGCTCAGGACTGAGAGGAAGCTCAGGACTGAGAGGAAGCTCAGGACTGAGAGGAAGCTCAGGCAGGTAGACGGCTCTGGCAGATCCTGGCTGAATGGCGGTTCTGGCAGATCCTGGCTGACTGGCGGATCCTGGCTGAATGGCGGATCCTGGCCGACTGGCGGATCCTGGCCGACTGGCGGCTCTGGAAGATCCTGGCCGACTGGCGGCTCTGGAAGATCCTGGCCGACTGGCGGCTCTGGAAGATCCTGGCCGACTGGCGGCACTGGAAGATCCTGGCCCGACTGGCGGCTCTGGCTGCTCTATGCTGACTGGCGGCTCTGGCGGCTCATGACAGACGGGAGACTCTGGCGGCTCATGACAGACGGGAGACTCTGGCGGCTCATGACAGACGGGAGACTCTGGCGGCTCATGACAGACGGGAGACTCTGGCGGCTCATGACAGACGGGAGACTCTGGCGGCTCATGACAGACGGGAGACTCTGGCGGCTCATGACAGACGGGAGACTCTGGCGGCTCATGACAGACGGGAGACTGGCGGCTCATGACAGACGGGAGACTCTGGCGGCGCTGGACAGGCGGGAGACTCCGGCAGCGCTGGACAGGCGAGGCGCACTGTAGGCCTGGTGCGTGGTGCCGGCACTGGTGGTACTGGGCCGAGGACAAGCACCTCAGGGCGAGGGCGGGGAGCTGCCACCGGAGGGCTGATGCGTGGAGGTGGTACCGGATAGACCGGACTGTACAGGCGCACAGGAGCTCTTGAGCACCGAGCCTGCCCAACCTTACCTGGTTGAATGCTCCCGGTCGCCCTGCCAGTGCGGCGAGGTGGAATAGCCCGCACTGGGCTATGCAGGCGAACCGGGGACACCGTGCGCAAGGCTGGTGCCATGTAAGCCGGCCCAAGGAGACGCACTGGAGACCAGATGCGTAGAGCCGGCTTCATGGCACTTGGCTCGATGCCTACTCTAGCCCAGCCGATACGCGGAGCTGGTATGTACCGCACCGGGCTATGCACCCGCACTGAGGACACCGTGCGCTCCACAGCATAACACGGTGCCTGCCCGGTCTCTCTAGTCCCCCGGTAAGCACAGGAAGTTGGCGCAGGTCTCCTACCTGGCTTCGCCATACTCCCTGTGTGCCCCACCCAAGAAATTTTGGGGGCTGACTCTCGGGCTTCCTTGCCAACCGTGGTCCCTCGTATCGCCGGCTCCTCTCTCCGGCTGCCTCTGCTCTCCTAAGTGCCTCCACCTGTTCCCATGGGAGGCGATCTCTTCCAGCTAGGATCTCCTCCCAAGTGTAGCAACCCTTGCCGTCCAAATCAAATCAAATCAAATCAAATTTTATTTGTCACATACACATGGTTAGCAGATGTTAATGCGAGTGTAGCGAAATGCTTGTGCTTCTAGTTCCGACAATGCAGTAATAACGAGCAAGTAATCTAACTAACAATTCCAAAAAAAACTACTGTCATACACAGTGTAAGGGGATAAAGAATATGTACATAAGGATATATGAATGAGTGATGGTACAGAGCAGCATAGGCAAGATACAGTAGATGATATCGAGTACAGTATATACATATGAGATAAGTATGTAAACCAAGTGGCATAGTTAAAGTGGCTAGTGATACATGTATTACATAAGGATGCAGTCGATGATATAGAGTACAGTATCAACGTATGCATATGAGATGAACAATGTAGGGTAAGTAACATTATATAAGGTAGCATTGTTTAAAGTGGCTAGTGATATATTTACATCATTTCCCATGATTAAAGTGGCTGGAGTAGAGTCAGTGTCATTGACAGTGTGTTGGCAGTAGCCACTCAATGTTAGTGGTGGCTGTTTAACAGTCTGATGGCCTTGAGATAGAAGCTGTTTTTCAGTCTCTCGGTCCCAGCTTTGATGCACCTGTACTGACCTCGCCTTCTGGATGGCAGCGGGGTGAACAGGCAGTGGCTCGGGTGGTTGATGTCCTTGATGATCTTTATGGCCTTCCTGTAGCATCGGGTGGTGTAGGTGTCCTGGAGGGCAGGTAGTTTGCCCCCGGTGATGCGTTGTGCAGACCTCACTACCCTCTGGAGAGCCTTACGGTTGAGGGCGGTGCAGTTGCCATACCAGGCGGTGATACAGCCCGCCAGGATGCTCTCGATTGTGCATCTGTAGAAGTTTGTGAGTGCTTTTGGTGACAAGCCGAATTTCTTCAGCCTCCTGAGGTTGAAGAGGCGCTGCTGCGCCTTCCTCACGATGCTGTCTGTGTGAGTGGACCAATTCAGTTTGTCTGTGATGTGTATGCCGAGGAACTTAAAACTTGCTACCCTCTCCACTACTTTTCCATCGATGTGGATGGGGGGGGTGTTCCCTCTGCTGTTTCCTGAAGTCCACAATCATCTCCTTCGTTTTGTTGACGTTGAGTGTGAGGTTATTTTCCTGACACCACACTCCGAGGGCCCTCACCTCCTCCCTGTAGGCCGTCTCGTCGTTGTTGGTAATCAAGCCTACCACTGTTGTGTCGTCCGCAAACTTGATGATTGAGTTGGAGCGTGCATGGCCACGCAGTCGTGGGTGAACAGGGAGTACAGGAGAGGGCTCAGAACGCACCCTTGTGGGGCCCCAGTGTTGAGGATCAGCGGGGAGGAGATGTTGTTGCCTACCCTCACCACCTGGGGGCGGCCCGTCAGGAAGTCCAGTACCCAGTTGCACAGGGCGGGGTCGAGACCCAGGGTCTCGAGCTTGATGACGAGCTTGGAGGGTACTGTAACGTTCTCTGCTTCACGGAAACATGGCTAACTGGAGAGACGCAATCCGAAGCGGTGCAGCCAGCGGGTTTCTCCACGCATCGCGCCGACAGAAACAAACATCTTTCTGGTAAGAAGAGGGGCGGGGGCGTATGTCTTATGGCCAACGTGACATGGTGTGATGAAAGAAACATACAGGAACTCAAATCCCTCTGTTCACCTGATTTAGAATTCCTCACAATCAAATGTAGACCGCATTATCTACCAAGAGAATTCTCTTCGATTATAATCACAGCCGTATATATCCCCCCAAGCAGACACATCGATGGCTCTGAACGAACTTTATTTAACTCTCTGCAAACTGGAAACGATTTATCCGGAGGCTGCATTCATTGTAGCTGGGGATTTTAACAAGGCTAATCTGAAAACAAGACTCCCTAAATTTTATCAGCATATCGATTGCGCAACCAGGGGTGGAAAGACCCTGGATCATTGTTACTCTAACTTCCGCGACGCATATAAGGCCCTGCCCCGCCCCCTTTCGGAAAAGCTGACCACGACTCCATTTTGTTGATCCCTGCCTACAGACAGAAACTAAAACAAGAAGCTCCCACGCTGAGGTCTGTCCAACGCTGGTCCGACCAAGCTGACTCCACACTCCAAGACTGCTTCCATCACGTGGACTGGGAGATGTTTCGTATTGCGTCAGACAACAACATTGACGAATACGCTGATACGGTGTGCGAGTTCATTAGAACGTGCGTTGAAGATGTCGTTCCCATAGCAACGATTAAAACATTCCCTAACCAGAAACCGTGGATTCATGGCAGCATTCGTGTGAAACTGAAGGCACGAACCACTGCTTTTAATCAGGGCAAGGTGTCTGGTAACATGGCTGAATACAAACAGTGCAGCTATTCCCTCCGCAAGGCTATCAAACAAGCTAAGCGCCAGTACAGAGACAAAGTAGAATCTCAATTCAACGGCTCAGACACAAGAGGTATGTGGCAGGGTCTACAGTCAATCACGGACTACAGGAAGAAACCCAGCCCAGTCACGGACCAGGATGTCTTGCTCCCAGGCAGACTAAATAACTTTTTTGCCCGCTTTGAGGACAATACAGTGCCACTGACACGGCCTGCAACGGAAACATGTG
This sequence comes from Oncorhynchus tshawytscha, assembly GCF_018296145.1. Taxonomy (NCBI): domain Eukaryota; kingdom Metazoa; phylum Chordata; class Actinopteri; order Salmoniformes; family Salmonidae; genus Oncorhynchus; species Oncorhynchus tshawytscha. Next base: position 14,221,671 of record NC_056437.1, read on the forward strand.
GTCTCTCCTTCACTGCAGCCGAAGTGAGTAAGACATTTAAACGTGTTAACCCTCGCAAGGCTGCAGGCCCAGACGGCATCCCCAGCCGCGCCCTCAGAGCATGCGCAGACCAGCTGGCCGGTGTGTTTACGGACATATTCAATCAATCCCTATACCAGTCTGCTGTTCCCACATGCTTCAAGAGGGCCACCATTGTTCCTGTTCCCAAGAAAGCTAAGGTAACTGAGCTAAACGACTACCGCCCCGTAGCACTCACATCCGTCATCATGAAGTGCTTTGAGAGACTAGTCAAGGACCATATCACCTCCACCCTACCTGACACCCTTGACCCACTCCAATTTGCTTACCGCCCAAATAGGTCCACAGACGATGCAATCTCAACCACACTGCACACTGCCCTAACCCATCTGGACAAGAGGAATACCTATGTGAGAATGCTGTTCATCGACTACAGCTCGGCATTCAACACCATAGTACATCCCATGTCCATTCCTCCTTGCGCTGCTCCTGCTGCCGCTCCCTGTCACCAAGCCGCTTGGTCCTGTTGTGGTGGGTGATTCTGTGACGGTTTTCTTCTGGTGGAAGAGAGGAGGACCAAAATGCAGAGTGGTTATCTTTATACATCTTTAATGAAAGATGAAAAATGAACAATATACAAAACAAGAAAACGTGAAAAACCGAAACAGCCCTATCTGGTGCAAAACACAGAGACAGGAAACAATCACCCACGAAATACCCAAAGAATATGGCTGCCTAAATATGGTTCCCAATCAGAGACAACGATAAACACCTGCCTCTGATTGAGAAGCACTCTAGGCAACCATAGACTTTCCTAGACTACTTAACTAAACACAATCCCATAACTACAAAACCCCTAGACAAAACAAACCACATAAATCACCCCTGTCACACCCTGGCCTAACCAAAATAATAAAGAGAACACAGAATACTAAGACCAGGGCGTGACACACACCATGTTTTATTTATTCGTTTTTATCTGTATTGTTTATCACTTATTTTCTTTGGTACAAATAAATTAAACCATCAACCTACATCACAATATATTAAGCTAGCTAGGGCTGTGGGTCCAGATCCCTTGATCCCAAGTTTAACACCTCTGAAATTCTCTCGATTTCCAAAGCCAAACATTTTGAATTGCTTGCGGTTAAAGTGAACGTATATAAGGACTCCAACATCACTGTAGTCAGCTACTATAGACCACCCTCGGCTGCTACAGACCGCCCTCGGCTGCTACAGACCGCCCTCGGCTGCTACAGACCGCCCTCGGCTGCTACAGATCGCCCTCGGCTGCTACAGACCGCCCTCGGCTGCTACAGACCGCCCTCGGCTGCTACAGACCGCCCTGCTCGGCTGCTACAGACCGCCCTCGGCTGCTACAGACCGCCCTGCTATAGACCGCGCTCGGCTGCTATAGATTGCCCTCGGCTGCTGTAGATCGCCCTCGGCTGCTGTAGACTGCCTTCGGCTGCTATAGATCGCCCTCGGCTGCTATAGACCGCCCTCGGCTGCTACAGACCGCCCTTGGCTGCTACAGATCGCCCTCGGCTGCTACAGACCGCCTTCGGCTGCTATAGACCGCCCTCAGCTGCTACAGACCGCCCTCGGCTGCTACAGACCGCCCTCGGCTTCTACAGACTGCCCTCGGCTGCTATAGACCGCCCTCGGCTGCAAAAGACCACCCTCGGCTGCAATAGACCGCCCTCGGCTGCTATAGACCGCCCTCGGCTGCAAAAGACCACCCTCGGCTGCAATAGACCGCCCTCGGCTGCAAAAGACCACCCTCGGCTGCAATAGACCGCCCTCGGCTGCTATAGACCGCCCTCGGCTGCAATAGACTGCCCTCGGCTGCTATCGACCGCCCTCAGCTTTGGGAGACGCACTAAACTCTTTCTGATGTCCTCCACAAGTTAAATGACTCTAAACTCATTATTTTAGGAGATTTGAACTGGAACATGCTTACATCTGTATTGGACTCTTTTAAAGAATTGTGTGACTCTGAATCTCGCTCAATTAATTCATGCTCCTACAAGACCGAATCCCAGAGCACCAAACAAATCAACTCTATTGAACATTCTTCTAACGAATACCCCTCACAAATACACACCGACTGGGATATTCTGTGATGTCAGTGATCACTGTGCAATTGCTTGTGTTAGAAATACAAAAATGACCAAAGCCAATCCCCATTAGATTTTTAAAAGACGTTTTAGACATGAGCAAACATTCTTACATGATCTGTACTATAATATTGATAGAGTACGTCTGATTCCCGATGTTGACACTGCCTGGGACTATATGAAATTTGCGTCCATTTGTGATAAGCATGCCCCTGTGAAGAAATTTAGAATCAGTGGAAAGGATAATCCCTGGTTTTCAGATAACTTAGCAGAATTAAATAGAAAGAGAAATGTCTCTTGGGCTCAAGCTAGACATACAAATGCTCCTGTTGACTGGGCCACCTTCAGAGCGTTAAGAAACAAATGCACAAGATTGATCAGGAAGTCCAAATCAGATTTCTATCCAAATGCAGTCACAGAGAACCTGAACAACCCTACCAAGTTCTGGAAGCTAATAAAATCTGTGTCAGGTCCTAATACTGAGGTAAAGACAGTTTCAGGTTGGATATTCAACGGATATTCGCGCTTTCAAACCTCAATAGCTTTTAAACTACTTCAGCAAAAGAATCCAAATAAGTGTCATGATGTTGGAAAAATGTGTTCTTATTTTCAAGATATATACATTAATTTGCATTCCAAAGCTAATAAACATGTGGAAATGTGAGCAGCATTTTGTATTCCTAGTTGAATTAATTAGGGAGCATAAGCAAAGTACTTCTTTTTTTTTTACATTCGAATTTCAACAGCTCCTTGGTCATGTGACTGACTGACCTCAAACAAGGTTCAGAATGTACACTCAGTGGGCCTACACATTGCACACCTTTTAGTTTGTCCATTTTCATCTCACACGATTTTACATGAATTTTGTAATCTTTAGAATTGCAATAGCTCCTTGGTCATGTGACCTACTGACCTCGAACAAGGTTCAGAATGTACACTCAGTGGGCCTCACACGATTTTATATTAATTCATTTTCAGTGTTTCCAATTTCAATAGCTCTTTGGTCATGTGACCTACTGGACTCAAACAAGGTTCAGAATGTCCACCGACTACCCTTCTATATTGCACACCCTTTAGTTAATGTAAAATCGTGTGAATTTGATCATATTACTCCTGTGCTAGCCTCTCTACACTGGCTTCCTGTCAAAGCAAGGGCTGATTTCAAGGTTTTACTGCTAACCTACAAAGCATTACATGGGCTTGCTCCTACCTATCTCTCTGATTTGGTCCTGCCGTACATACCTACACATACGCTACGGTCACAAGACGCAGGCCTCCTAATTGTCCCCAGAATTTCTAAGCAAACAGCTGGAGGCAGGGCTTTCTCCTATAGAGCTCCATTTTTATGGAACGGTCTGCCTACCCATGTCAGAGACGCAAACTCGGTCTCAACCTTTAAGTCCTTACTGAAGACTTATCTCTTCAGTGGGTCATATGATTGAGTGTAGTCTGGCCCAGGAGTGGGAAGGTGAACGGAAAGGCTCTGGAGCAACGAACTGCCCTTGCTGTCTCTGCCTGGCCGGTTCCCCTCTTCCCACTGGGATTCTCTGCCTCTAACCCTATTACAGGGGCTGAGTCACTGGCTTACTGGGGCTCTCTCATGTCGTCCCTGGAAGGGGTGCGTCACCTGAGTGGGTTGATTCACTGATGTGGTCATCCTGTCTGGGTTGGCGCCCCCCCTTGGGTTGTGCCATGGCGGAGATCTTTGTGGGCACAAGGACAGGTGAAACAGATCAGGGCGTGACAGTTGGTGGATGTAAGGAAAACTACAAGCTAATATTTGTTGAATACCCAACCTGAATCTGTTTTTACCTCTGTGGTTCTAATGTATCCTCTGGCCTTCCTGACCATTTAATGATGGATTCTAATGAAGTGAAGGATAAAGCCGATAATGGAGTTTTTAACAAGCAAATATCTGCTGGTTCAGTTTTTGATAATGGTGGGGCCCAGGCCTCTAATGTAAGCTCTGTTACAGTAAACTATGATATAGGCCCTCATGGGAACTATTTGAACTTTGAGCCTGTTTCTTATGCGGAGGTCTATAAAGCACTAAAGGCAATAGACACTAAAAAGTCTGCAGGTCCAGACAACCTGGATCACTACCTCTTAAAGGTAGCAGCTTGTATTATTACTGAACCTGTGGCTCACATTTTCAACGTGTCTCTTGACCAATTCCTTCAGGAGATCCTTCAGATGCTAATAACTATCGTCCTATCTCTAAACTCCCTATCCTGGCCAAAGTCTATGAATCCCTAGTGAACTCCCTATCCTGGCCAAAGTCTATGAATCCCTAGTGAACTCCCTATCCTGGCCAAAGTCTATGAATCCCTAGTGAACTCACAGCTGAAAAACTTCTTATTTGAAAAGAATATACTGAGCAGGGTTCAGTCTGGCTTTAGATTGGGACACAGCACCACAACTGCAGCTATGGCCGTGGCAAATAACATACTGAGCGGGGTTCAGTCTGGCTTTAGATCAGGACACAGTACCACAATTGCAGCTATGGCAGTGGCAAATGACATTAATGGACTTGATAAAAAGCAACGTTGTGCTGCTCTGTTTGTTGATTTATCAAAGGCATTTGATTCAGGTGACCATGCATTGTTGCTAGCTAGACTCAGTAACATTGGTCTCTGTGAAGGGGCAGTAAACTGGTTTAGGAACTATCTTTCTGACAGAAAATAATGTGTATATACTGACAATCACAAGCCTAGCTTTCTTGACATTAATAGAGGGGTTCCCCAGGGTTCCATTTTAGCTCCTGTGTTCTCAATTTTTATTAATGATTTGGGAAATGCAATGCAACCAGCAAAGTTGCATCTATACGCAGATGATAGTCATATATTCATGTGCTCCTTCTCTGGTTCAGGCTGTTGAAGAGCTCCAGACTGCTTTTCAGTCACTGCAGGCCTCCCTTTATGGTCTCAAACTGGTCTTGAATGTACAAAAAACAAAATTAATGAACTTTACCAGAGTTCGCACTCAGCCAGAGAACTTTAGCATTGTCACATCTGGTGGCTTATACATTGAAAAAGTGTAATCCTACAAATACCTTTGTATATGGTTGGATGACAAGTTGTCCTTTAAAGTTCATATGGATAATCTTGTAAGGAAGCTTAAATTGAAATTGTTTTCTTATTTTCGTAATAAGGCTTGCTTGCCGCTTATGGCTAGAAAGTAGCTTATTGAGGCCACTTTTCTCTCTGTAATTGAGTATGGTGACTTATTGTATATGCATGCAGGCTCCTCTGTCTTACAGAGATCAGACTCTGTTTATCATGCATCCTTTATTACAAATGCCAAGTCACTCACCCACCATTGCACCTTCTACCAAATGGTAGGTTGGACCTCACTTCATATACGCAGAAAGCTACATTAGTATATGTTCATCTACAAAGCCCTTTGGGGTAAACTCCCTCTTCACCACCAGCCAAGTTCTGTTTGGTAGCATCCGAACCGTTTGGGCTACAAACCAATGGGACCCCACTATAGAAAGATTCTGAGCAACGTGGTGTTCTTGTAAAGGCCAAAATCAATATTTTTTTCCGCAATTTTTTTTTATAAACATTTTTTTTTAATACCTAAATCAAATGGCTAAATGAGCCGTAGTATGACCATCTTAAAACATTTCCATGTCACCTTTTCACCCCCCTCCCCCAACAACCTAAACTTTAAAGAATTATGCAATAAGGCCCGAGGGGGTGTGGTATATGGCCAATATACCACGGTTAACGGCTGTTGTCTGGCACGACGCAACGCAAAGTGCCTGGATACAGCACTTATCCATGGTATATTGGCCATATACCACAAACCAGTGAGGTACCTTATTGCTATTATAAACTGGTTACCAACGTAATTAGAGCAGTGAAAATAAATGTTTTTTCATACCCATGGTATACGGTCTGATATACCATGGCTGTCAGAACCACCCAGTTTATAATCTGAAATAACTGTTTGGGCAGCACCAGTCTGACATAATTGCAGGAATATTTCAAGGATGTTTACTAGGCGCACACACAAGGCCATTAGAGTTTTGTTTATTTTAGAAAACAAAGACATGCTAATCACCAAAGGATGTTTGTTACATTCCGAGGGAGGGAGCTATGAATTAATTTCAAATGTTTATTTCCCTAAAACAGATATCAAACATAAATTAGCCATCAACACCTCATACAGCTTTATTTTGTTTGGCAACAGTCATCATTGATAAGAGAAGAAATATATTCTTTAATTTCATGATTTAAATGTCATTATACAGTGCAACCACCACCCTCTGCTTTAGGATGTCCATCTGTCCTTGGACAACCATGTATGACCGAGGTCTCCAATGAGAGGTCAGAGGTCACAGTGGTCAGAAGACATTCTCCATCTTTATCAGTTCTATTATCAACTGGATGGTCTTCTCATCTACGGGAGAGAGTAAAAGAGTAAACAACACCATTTACCACTACACAGTTAAACAACACACAGCACAATGTCATGAACACAAAAAAGAAAAATGTAGCGGGCTTAGGAAGAGACGAAGGATGAGGAAGATGGAAACAGAAAATGAGAGAGGGATTCAAGAGAAAAGGGAGGGGGAAAAGACAGAAAAAGGGTAGAATATTACCTTCTAGATTCATCCTTGGGTTCTCCAGCTTCTTCTCCAGTAGTGAGTCTATGAGCTTCCTCAGATGTTTAAAGATCACTCCGATCCTCACTGGGGCCTGGGAGAGAGAGAGGAGGACAGGGAGGAACAGAGATCAGACAGAGCCTTGCTTGCGACAGTATGCTCAAGTACAAGGGTTTCCTGGACCTAGATTAAGGCTGCAGTCCAAACACAGTAATTTTAGCCCTCGCAATAGCCACTTTCCCTTGGGGGAATCCTCGTCAAAACCGGATGCAGTTTGATTGCCATCTTAAGTGGAGGTCCAATTCACTAACGTTGCCCCCTCGGTCCTTGATTTAGCTTGAGGGAGCAAGTGAAGAACTTTGATCACTTGTGGGGTTGATATGACCCACAATTCAATGCAAACTGTAGTCACGTGTCAAATTGAATCAACATGGCTGAATTTTCGGCATGTCAGACAAAATTATGACGCTAGCTTGCTAAAAAAAAATATATAGATGGCATTGATTTTAGCATTGGCAAATTGGCTTAGTCTCGTAGTGAGGACCCTATGAAAACGTAGTTAGCTTCATAAACATATTTTTGGGGAATTCAGAAATGTATTGGAATAAAGTAGCTAGCTACCTGACAGGACTGCTAGCTAGCTGTTAGCTTACTAGGTACATTAATAGCTTTAGGTTGTTTGTTTTTAAACTCAATTTCAATATTTCCTCCAACAACGTTGCCTCTCCGATCAACACTCTTCCTCGCTTGGGCAAGGGACATTTAAAGTACACTCGGATGTAATGATGTAAAACATCATTCAAGGGCTGAGGGTTTAGGGCCGAGGGCTGTCTACTTTGAATTTGGATTGTAGCCTTTTTTATCTGGGTCTGGGAAACTGGCTACAAGAGTTTGATTTTCTTTCTCTTTGTGTATCACACTGTCTCTGCTGTAGCACTGACACACCACTCTAGTCATTCACGACACAGACATGTAATACAGCTGACCCAGATATGAACCCTGACCTGGAAGTGTATCCATCCATCCAGAGAGATGAGTCTCTCCCGGTGTTGTACGTCGATGTCCCCTCCAAACAGTAGCATGGGGAAGGGAGAGATCAGCGTCGTGTCCCGCAGGTAGATCTTAGAGTATTTTACCTGAGGGAGAGTCAAAATTAGATTAAAAAAATGTGCAACTTAATAGTATTTTACCTACAATTACACACAGTAAATTATTCTATTTACGCCTACCTGGAGCTAGAGGTTGCCCCGGCCTAGCCACATCCTTGGTTAGGATTACAAGTAGGGAGAATTTGATCCTATCTCCAGTTAAGGGCACCTTCTACACCCAGTGAGTAATCGATTTCACCATAGAGATTACAGACGGGTAGATTGAATGATCATGGATCAATAGATCTCTATGGGACCAACTGACCTTCTCCTGGAAGAGCAGCCAGCCGCGTGTCTGCAGGCAGCGGTTGACAGAGGAGGGGTGGACTTGGGCCTTCCCCTGGGCGGTCTCCACAGAGCACGCCACCCGGTCCAGGACGTCCACAGAGGGAGCGTAGAGGATCCGCCCCACGCTGTCATACAGTCCTGCCGTCAGCACCGCGTTCAGGACACAGATCTGAGGCTTACCAAGGGGGGTGAGGGGAGCCTGGGGACCTCTGGGGTCAGACCGATCCCGGGAAGGTGGTCCTCGACCGGACCTGGAGGAACCAGAGAATCCAGCCTGGTCCATCATACGCATCAGCTCCTGTTTGATGTCCTGATGGAGAAGAGATCCATGTTTAATGTCCTTACCAACCACTCTAAATGTCATATGATCTCTTATAACTACTGTCACTGTGTACAGCAGTTGTACATGCTCAACAGGGTTGGGGTAAATTCAATTTCAACGGCCTCCCGAGTGACAAAGTGGTCTAAGACACTGCATCGCAGTGCTAGCTGTGCCACTAGAGATTCTGGGTTGGAGTCCAGGCTCTGTCGCAGTCGGCTGCAACCGGGAGACCCATGAGGCGGCGCACAATTGTCCCAGCGTCGTCCGGGTTAGGGGAGGGTTTTGGCGGCAGGGTCCTTGTCCCATCGCACACTAGCGACTCCTGTGGCGGGCCGGGCACAGTGCACGCTGACACGGTCACAGTGTTTCTTCTGGGTTAAGTGGGCATTGTGTCAAGAAGCAGAACTCCCAGACGGGAGTTGCAGCAATGAGACAAGACTGTAACTACCAATTGGATACCACAAAATTTCAATTCAGTCAATTCAAGAAGTAAACTGAAATTTGAAATAGACCCCAACCCTGATGCTCACTGTTAAAGCATATCAGATGAGAGAACCATACACAAGTTAGAAAATAGAGTACCTCTATGGTGATGAGGGCGGTACGGTTCAGGAAGTGTTTCCTGCAGTAGGCCATTTCAGCTCGATATCCCTCACTGCGTATGTTCTTCCACCTGTTAGCAGAACAATACCATTAGAGAACAGAAACCAAGATGGTGGCTGAGCCATTAAAATGGCACAGGAACAATCAACTTCTTCAGGGTTAGGCTATGTGTCATTGCTTTTAAAAAAATGTATTAGGCACAATATGGAATAAAATGTATTGAAACAGAGAGGGACTAGGTGAACTTGACCAAGACACACGTTTTCTTTACTGTCGCAAAACAATTTGCTGCCACGTGCCCAACTGAACATGACCCTGAATTATCTCTCAGATTTGAGTCATTCATACTCTTGAAAAGAGATGCACCTACCCCAGGTAAGCATTGTAGATAGTCAGGTGATCTGAGTTGGCTACAGCCAGGGCAGCTTTAGCCAGGTTAGCCTGATCCTTCTGGTTCATGGGTGTGGCAAAGGGAGACTTCTCCGAGATCGCTGCTGCTATAGTCGCCTGCAATACAATTACATTCAGTCATTATGGAAATTAGATTTATCCTTTAAAGCTGGAATCCTTAGTTGCTACATCTATTTTTGGACTTAAAAATAAATTCTATATACCCATTTATTCTTGAAGAAAATAACTTCTAAATGCCTCTTGAGCTTAGTTCAACTGTCGTACCCCATCAGTACCCAAAGTATAAGCTTGTTTTACTCCAATATTTGTAAACAATGTCAAATGTAAACAAACACTGTATAGCCTGAAAACATGGTTAAAACTATAATTTTGATATCATGGATCGTCAGTCCTTGAATCCATAGCTCTTGTCTATGAATTTGAGAGTGGTTAAATTTCTCCAGGCCCATCCCTCAGCTTTTTACCAAGACACAGGCGGGGTGACTGCTTTGTTCTTGTTTCAATTAAGGATTCTAGCTTTAACTAGGTGAGTCCCATTTCACATGTTTGATTGCTGATTTTGCAAGCAGTTAATACAATACAATGCTAATTCAGATATGTATGACACCCCGCATGGACTGTAACTTACAATGGGGTCCAGGCAGCCCAAGATGGCACCAAAGATGAGCATCTTGCCGATCTTGACGTTGACAGGCAAGGTGGCGAGATGGTGACCCAGCGGGGTGAGGGCGTGGCCCTCCGGTATACACGCTCCGATCCTCCGGAGCAGGCACACGGCGTTACTCACAGACTGGGGCTGGGGCGCGTCTAGGGCTCGACACAGGAACTCCTCTGGAGAGCCATACTCACATTTCTGTATAGGGGACAGAGACGGAACAGTGATGGTTAGGGTGGTTTACAGTGGTTAGGGTGGTTTACAGTGGTTGAGGTGGTTTACAGTGGTTTACAGTGGTTTACAGTGGTTATGGTAGTTTACAGTGGTTTACAGTGTTTAGGGTGGTTTACAGTGGTTAGGGTGGTTTACAGTGGTTAGGGTGGTTTACAGTGGTTAGGGTGGTTTACAGTGGTTAGGGTGGTTTACAGTGGTTAGGGTGGTTTACAGTGGTTACGGTGGTTAGGGTGGTTTACAGTGGTTAGGGTGGTTGAGGTGGTTTAGGGTGGTTGAGGTGGTTTAGGGTGGTTTACAGTGGTTAGGTGGTTTACAGTGGTTTACAGTGGTTAGGGTGGTTTACAGTGGTTAGGTGGTTTACAGTGGTTAGGGTGGTTTACAGTGGTTAGGTGGTTAGGTGGTTTACAGTGGTTAGGGGTGGTTTTACAGTGGTTAGGTGGTTTGGTTACAGTGGTTTACAGTGGTTAGGGTTAGGTGGTGAGGTGGTTTAGGTGGTGGTGGTGAGGTGGTTTAGGTGGTTAGGTTTTACAGAGGTGGTTTACAGTGGTTAGGGTGGTTTACAGTGGTTACGGTGGTTTACAGTGGTTACGGTGGTTTACAGTGGTTAGGGGTGGTTTACAGTGGTTTGGGGTGGTTACGGTGGTTTGGGGTGGTTACGGTGGTTTGGGGTGGTTGGTGTGGTTACGGTGGTTACATTGAGATTGCCATCTATTTTTCAAGTGAGCCCTGTGAGTGGATTGTTCCTGTGTTTATTATGAAGAATATCTAAGAATAATTAAGCAATAAGGCACCTTGGGGGGGGGGTTGTGGTAAATAGCCAAATATACCATAGCTAAGGGCTGTTCTTAGGCACAGTCCTTAGCTGTGGTATATTGGCCATTTACCACAAACCCCAGCTGCCTTATTGCTATTATAATGTAATTAGAGCAGTAAAAATAAATGTTTTGTCATACCCGTGGTATACGGTCTGATATACCACGGCTGTCTGCCAATCAGCATTCAGGGCACGAACCACCCAGTTTACAGTTGTCAGTGTACCATGATATGAAGACACAGCTCCTCCAGTGGAACCCTCAGTATCTCTGGTATGGAGTAATCCATGAAAGCCTGAAACCTGTTACATAGAAGAACATTCACAATCAGGCTGTAACTTGTGTAGCTGCTGACCTCAGATAAGGCAGTAGAGGTATTTGTGTCGTAGACAGCAACTTGTTCTGTGATTGAGAGGGGCTGACCTGAATTTGGGGTACAGGCGGAAGCAGAAGCCGTCCCGCACGCGTCCTGCTCTGCCTTGCCTCTGGAGGGCGCTGGCCTTGCTGACAAACGTCTCCACCAGGGAACTCATCTGGCTACTCTCATGGTACTTGTTTTCTTTGGTCTTTCCGGTATCAATAACGAACACAACATCAGGTATTGTTACTCCAGTTTCCGCTATGTTTGTGGACAGCACAATCTAAAATAGGGTAGACAGGGTAATAAAAATTAGTTTTTCACTTTTGTTAATTCATAGCGATATGTATCTCAGTTCATCACTGCACTAAACAAAGAAACCCCAGTACCTTTCTAACTCCAGTAGGGGGCACTGTAAATGCAGCAGCCTGGTCCTTAGATGACAGTGTGGAGTGCAGGGCTACCAGTTTGTACCTGGACAGTGAGACATAAACCAATCTCTTTATGAAAGCTAAAACCTTTGCTACAACAAAATAGTTTATAAATTAATTTAGAAATTGCTAGCACGCAAGATGGCATTCTTCTCAGGATGACATTGTCAGTGAAGACTATAAACTCACCTGTCTTTGCCACGGAACCTCTTGTCTGTGGAGAGCAGGTCATAAAGCTGTTGGATGTGGGCCAGACCTGGGAGGAACACCAGAACAGCTCCATCCACCACTGCAAACTGAGGAGACTTATCTGGGGGAAGGGGAAAAAATATTACAGTTGGCGCAACACCTATCAATCAATCAACATCTAAATTGCCCCAACATGTAGTATAGCCATATCAACAACCATAAACCAAATATAAACTGGACTAACTCTCCAGTCTCCAGCTCTCTCCACGTCCTCACACTAGGCTGAATGAACCCGCAACTCTGTCCAGGAGCTGTGTATTTACCCAGGTAGTCGAGCAAGTCCAGGACCAGTTCCATGTTGATTTTGTTGGGGTTCATGTACTGCAGGGCGTGGCGGGTCCGGCTGCTGAAGTGGTCCAGGTCAGGACCCAGGTCCCAGCCAGAGCCTGAGTCTTTCACTATAAACTCCTGGAGAACACACACAAAACACCATGAGTTACATATTGGTTCCTGTTCACTGTAATGCACAACATGGATCTGAGGCATTTGCAGTAGTGTAGAATAGGATAGCACACAGCACAATGATTCAGTATAGTTAAGGAAATAAGGCATTTCTACAGTGTTTTCAGAGACAAGTCAGTAATCAATCTGGCCCTGTGACCCAATGCAGCAGGTAGGTACTATCACCAGGCCCCTCAATCCCAAAGATCTCACCCCTCTGTCACATCCCCTCTCACCTGGTGCTGCATGCTCTTCCCTCCTTTCTGCGTGAAGTTGATGTTGACCTCCTCCTCCTCCTCCAGGATCTTTTGGCTGTATTCAGAGTCCTTCTCCAGGACATAGCCTGTCTCCTCCACTATGTCCTCCAGATGGAACACCTGACAATAGAGGTGCAACAAAGCACTTCAGAACCACAGAAATATAATCACTTTCCGCTTTATTGCCGTGGGGACACTCAAAATGGCCGACCAGTCCACACATTATGACATTTTATTTCACCTTTCTATTCATTTTAATGATATGGTCAGAACACATCAGGACAACACCATACAACAGAATATCTGAGAGACACACTGTAACAATGCTCTACTACATCAATCGCTGAAATAACATTTTATATCAGGACAACCACAAGTAGTATGATACAAATAACATCCTTTTTGGCACTTAGACAGACTAGGACAGGAATATAATTCACTTGTGATGGAAAATACCATTTAAACAGAAAATACAGTTCATATTTTCATATCTGTGAACTATAGGGAAATGAAAAGTTCCTGACATCTAACCTCGACAGGGAAGGTTCTGCCAGGGATGTTGACTATAGGACAGCGGTTGAAGTAGGCAGCGAACTTATCACAGTCGACCGTGGCGCTCATCATGACCAGGTGCAGGTTGGACCGTTTCTGGACCATATCCTTCAGGATGGTCAGCAGGAAATCAGACTGGACGCTGCGTTCATGGACCTAGAATGGATGAGACAGACAGCGTGTTTGGGATCGGTTTGAGCAAGGCAAGGCAAGGCGCAGCATAGTTTATTTTGGTTATTTGGCATGCAGGGTAATATGTAGATTAGTAAGTCTGCCCAGTTTGGCTGCAATGTAGTTGATCTGAAACATGCACAGACTGAAGTGTGAGAGTCTGACCGAACCCTGGGCACAGTGGGCAGTGTGTAAGAGGTCAGGTGTCTAGACTAGAGTTTTCATAGATCAGCCTGGACACAAATTCCACAGACGCAATCGGGAACTGAGCGGGTCCAGATCCAGAATTCAAAATAATTTCACAGGTCTGTGTCAGATCTGTTATGATTGTCATGGGTCAAATCAAATCAAATTGTATTAGTCACGTGCCAAATACAACAGTGAAATGCTTACTTATGAGCCCCTAACCAACAATGCAGTTAAAAAAAAATAAGAGTAAGAATAAGAAATAAAAGTAACAAGTAATTAAAGAGCAGTAGTAAAATAACAATAGCGAGACTATACACAGAGGGGTACCGGTACAGAGTCAATGTGCGGGGGCACCGGTTAGTTGAGGTAATATGTACATGTAGGTAGAGTTATTAAAGTGACTATGCATAGATGGTAACAGCAGAGTAGCAGCAGTGTAAAGGGGGGGGGGGGGGTGCAAATAGTCTGGGTATCCATTTGATTAGATGGTCAGGAGTCTTATGACTTGGGGGTAGGAGCGGTTTAGAAGCTTCTTCGACCTAGACTTGGCACTCCGGTACCGCTTGCCCTGCGGAAGCAGAAAGAACAGTCTATGACTAGAGTGGCTGGAGTCTTTGACAACTTTTAGGGCCTTCCTCTGACACCGCCTGGTGCAGAGGTCCTGGATGGCAGGAAGCTTGGCCCCGGTGATGTATTGGGCCGTTCGCACTACCCTCTGTAGTGCCTTGCAGTCGGAAGCCGAGCAGTTGCCATACCAGGCAATGATGCAACCAGAGGAAGCTCTCGATGGTGTAGCTGTAGAACCTTTTGAGGATCTGAAGACACATGCCAAATATTTTCAGTCTCCTGAGGGGGAATAGGTTTTGTCATGCCCGCTTCACAACGGTCTTGGTGTGCTTGGACCATGTTAGTTTGTTGGTGATGTGGACACCAAGGAACTTGAAGCTCTCAACCTGCTCCACTACAGCCCTGTCGATGAGAATGGTGGCGAGCAATGTCCTCTTTTTCCTGTAGTCCACAATAATCTCCTGTCTTGATCACGTTGAGGGAAAGGTTGTTGTCCTGGCACCACACAGCCAGGTCTCTGACCTCCTCCCTATAGGCTGTCTCGTCGGCAAACTTCATGTTGGAGTCGTGCCTGGCAGTGCAGTCATGAGTGAACAGGGAGTACAGGAGGGGACTGAGCACGCACCCCTGAGGGGCCCCCGTGTTGAGGATCAGCGTGGCGGATGTGTTGTTACCTACCCTTACCACCTGGAGGCACCTGAATAGCATTCTCACATGTGTTCCTTTTGTCCAGGTGGGAAATGGCAGTGTGGAGTGCAATCAAGATTGCATCATCTGTGGATCTGTTAGGGCAGTATGCAAATTGGAGTGGTTCTAGAGTCTCTGGGATAATGGTGTTGATGTGAGCCATGATCAGCCTTTCAAAGCCCTTCATGGCTACAGACGTCAGTGCTATGGGTCGGTGGTCATTTAGGCAGGTTACCTTTGTGTTCTTGGACACAAGGACTATGGTGGTCTGCTTAAAACATGTCGATATTACAGACTCAGACAGGGATAGGTTGAAAATGTCAGTGAAGACACTTGCCAGTTGGTCAGCGTATGGTTGCATTACATGTTTTGGAAATCCGTCTGGCCCTGCGGCCTTATGAATGTTGACCTGTTTAAATGTCTTCTATCGGCTGCGGAGAGCGTGATTACACAGTCTTCCGGCAGCAGCTGGTGCTCTCATGCATGTTTCAGTGTTATTTGCCTCGAAGCGAGCATAGAAGTAGTTTAGCTCGTCTGGTAGGCCTGTGTCACTGGGCAGCTCTTGGCTGTGCTTCCCTTTGTAGTCTGTAATGGTTTGCAAGCCCAGTCACATCCGACGAGCGTCAAAGCCGGTGTAGTACGATTCGATCTTAGTCCTGTATTGACGATTTGCCGGTTCGTCGTTTGATGGTTCGTCGGAGGGCATAGCGGGATTTCTTATAAGCTCCCGGGTTAGAGTCCTGCTCCTTAAAAGTGGCAGCTCTAGCCATTAGCTCAGTGTGGATGTTGCCTGTAATACATGGCTTCTGGTTGGGGTATGTACGTATGTACGGTCACTGTGGGGATGACATCATCAATGCACTTATTGATAGAGCCAATTGTGTTACATTCTCCTACATTCAATTCACATTTACACAAACTTCAGAGTGTTTTCTTTCAAATGGTACCAATAATATGCATATCCTTGGTTCTGTGCCTGACCTACAGGCAGTTAGATTTGGGTATGTCTTCAGGCGGAAATTTAAAAAAGTAGGGGGGGTAGCTCTAAGAGGTTTTAACATAATCACTAGTAAACTACACATGATTGATGATATTACTAGTTTATCTAGCTTGTCCTGCGTTGCATATAATCGATGCGGTGCCTGTTTATTTCTCATCGAATCACAGCCTACTTCGCCAAATAGGTGATTATTTAACAAGCGCATTCGCGAAAAAAGCACTGTCGTTGCACCAATGTGTACCTAACCATAAACATCAATGCCCTTCTTTAAAATCAATACACAAGTATATATTGTTAAACCTGCATATTTTGTTAATATTGCCTGCTAACATGAATTTCTTTTAACTAGGGAAATTATCTTGCGTTCCGTGCAAGCAGTCAGGGTATATGCAGCAGTTTGGGCCGCCTGGCTCGTTGCGAACTGTGTGAAGACCATTTAATCCTAATAAAGACCATAATTAATTTGCCAGAATTGTACAGAATTATGACATAACATTTAAGGTTCTGCAACGTAACAGCAATATTTAGACTTAGGGATGCCACCTGTTAGATAAAATACGTAACGGTTCCGTATTTCACCGAAAGAATAAACGCTTTGTTTTCGAAATGATAGGTCATTATTATGGTCAAATCTGGAAACTAAGGCTCGTATTTCTGTGTGTTATTATGTTATAATTAAGTCTATGATTTGATAGAGCAGTCTGACTGAGCCGTGGTAGGCAGGAGCAGGCTCGTAAGCATTCATTCAAACAGCACTTTCATGCGTTTGCCTGCAGCTCTTTGCTGTGCTTCAAGCATTGAGCTGTTTATGACTTCAAGCCTATCAACTCCCGAGATTAGGCTGGTGTAACCAATGTGAAATGGCTAGCTAGTTAGCTCGGCGCGCGCTAATAGTGTTTCAGTCGGTGACGTCACTCGCTCTGAGACCTTGAAGTAGTTGTTCCCCTTGCTCTGCAAGGGACGTGGCTTTTGTGGAGCGATGGGTAATGACGCTTCGAGGGTGGCTGTTGTCGATGTGTTCCTGGTTCGAGCCCAGGTAGGGGCGAGGAGAGGGACGGAAGCATGATTCACAATATACACTGCATTCGGGAAAGAATTCAGACCATGACTTTTTTCACATTTTGTTACTTTACAGCTGTAATCGCTGCCAAAAGGTGCTTCAACAAAGTACTGAGTAAAGGGTCTGAATACTTATGTAAATGTTATATTTCAGTCCATGTTTTTTTATACATTTGTAAAAATGTATGAAACCTGTTTTTGCTTTGTCATTATATAGGGTATTGTGTATAGATTGAGAGGGTATTGTGTATAGATGAGATAAATCTATTTTAGAAGGCTGTAAAGTAACAAAACGTGAAAAAAAATCAAGGAGTCTGAATTCTTTCCGAATGCAGTGTATATTGTGAATCACCCATAAGTTTGAAAATAATCTTATATGATTTCTAGGCCATATCACCAAGTCCTAAGAATATGGTCATTCAGTAGACATAAGGAAAGATGAGTAACTCAGTGAACATATGGTACAGAAGACCAAGTCATGCTGTTCAATGAGGAACATCGGAAATTCAGATCAACTGACTGAATTGAAATGAAGGGTTTGACTACAACCCCGAATCAATGCATGACATAAGGAGAGCTGAGCAACTCATGGTTCAGTTTAAACTGAACAGATCTTGAATCAGTTAAACATTGTCATCACGTCTTTCTCTCACCACAGGAGTTGTCAGAGTATGAAACATGAACATGGAGTTTGACCCTCCCATTGAAATCAATACCAGCTGTTCGTGAGGGACTTAAAAGGGGCAATCAGCAGTTGCTACATCCATTTCCAGAGTTCTAAATTAATGATATGTACCCATTGATTCTTGAAGAACATAACTTCTCAATGCCTCATGAGCTGCCACACTCCAATGTTAGTAAACAACGTAAATGTAAACACATATCATAATAAGCCTGAAAAACACACATCCATAGCTTTATGAATGGTTACATTTCTTCATCCCCACCCATCAGCTTTTTACCGAAACAGTGGCGGGGAGTGCACTTCGTTATCGTTTCTGTTTTGAGTAGAGGTCGACCGATTAATCGGAATGGCCAATTAATTTGGCCGATTTCAAGTTATCATAATCGGAAATCGGTATTTTTGGACTGCGATTTTTTTTAAAATATTTTTTTTACAACTTTATTTAACAAGGCAAGTCAGTTAAGAACACATTCTTATTTTCAATGATGGCCTAGGAAAGGTGGGTTAACTGCCTTGTTCAGGGGCAGAACGACAGATTTTTACCTTGTCTGCTCAGGGATTCAATCTTACAACCTTACAGTTAACTCGTCCAACGCTCTAACCACCTGCCTCACGAGAAGCCTGCCTGTTACGCGAATGTAGTAAGAAGCCAAGGTAAGTTGCTAGCTAGCATTAAACTTATCTTATAAAAAACAATCAATCATATTCACTACTTACACATGGTTGATGATATTACTAGTTGATCTAGCGTGTCCTGTGTTGCATATGAAATCCAAGTTTATTTGTCACGTGCACCAAATACAACAGGTGTCAACCTTACAGTGAAATGCTTTCTTACAGGCTCTAACAAATGGTGCGAAAAAAAATGGTGTTTGTGTGTGTAGGTAAGTAAAGAAATAAAACAGTAAAAGGACATTTGAAAAAAAGAGTAGCAAGGCTATATACAGACACCTGTTAGTCAGGCTTATTGAGGTAGTATGTATATATACAGTGCCTTGCGAAAGTATTCAGCCCCCTTGAACTTTGCGACCTTTTGCCACATTTCAGGCTTCAAACATAAAGATATAAAACTGTATTTTTTTGTGAAGAATCAACAACAAGTGGGACACAATCATGAAGTGGAACGACATTTATTGGATATTTCAAACTTTTTTAACAAATCAAAAACTGAAAAATTGGGCGTGCAAAATTATTCAGCCCCTTAAGTTAATACTTTGTAGCGCCACCTTTTGCTGCGATTACAGCTGTATGTCGCTTGGGGTATGTCTCTATCAGTTTTGCACATCGAGAGACTGAAATTTTTTCCCATTCCTCCTTGCAAAACAGCTCGAGCTCAGTGAGGTTGGATGGAGAGCATTTGTGAACAGCAGTTTTCAGTTCTTTCCACAGATTCTCGATTGGATTCAGGTCTGGACTTTGACTTGGCCATTCTAACACCTGGATATGTTTATTTTTGAACCATTCCATTGTAGATTTTGCTTTATGTTTTGGATCATGGTCTTGTTGGAAGACAAATCTCTGTCCCAGTCTTAGGTCTTTTGCAGACTCCATCAGGTTTTCTTCCAGAATGGTCCTGTATTTGGCTCCATCCATCTTCCCATCAATTTTAACCATCTTCCCTGTCCCTGCTGAAGCAAAAGCAGGCCCAAACCATGATGCTGCCACCACCATGTTTGACAGTGGGGATGGTGTGTTCAGGGTGATGAGCTGTGTTGCTTTTACGCCAAACATAACGTTTTGCATTGTTGCCAAAAAGTTCAATTTTGGTTTCATCTGACCAGAGCACCTTCTTCAACATGTTTGGTGTGTCTCCCAGGTGGCTTGTGGCAAACTTTAAACAACACTTTTTATGGATATCTTTAAGAAATGGCTTTCTTCTTGCCACTCTTCCATAAAGGCCAGATTTGTGCAATATACGACTGATTGTTGTCCTATGGACAGAGTCTCCCACCTCAGCTGTAGATCTCTGCAGTTCATCCAGAGTGATCATGGGCCTCTTGGCTGCATCTCTGATCAGTCTTCTCCTTGTAGGAGCTGAAAGTTTAGAGGGACGGCCAGGTCTTGGTAGATTTGCAGTGGTCTGATACTCCTTCCATTTCAATATTATCGCTTGCACAGTGCTCCTTGGGATGTTTAAAGCTTGGGAAATCTTTTTGTATCCAAATCCGGCTTTAAACTTCTTCACAACAGTATCTTGGATCTTGGCGCTTTTAACGGACCTCTGAGACTAGCACAGTGCAGGTGCATTTATACGGAGACTTGATTACACACAGGTGGATTGTATTTATCATCATTAGTCATTTAGGTCAACATTGGATCATTCAGAGATCCTCACTGAACTTCTGGAGAGAGTTTGCTGCACTGAAAGTAAAGGGGCTGAATAATTTTGCACGACCAATTTTTCAGTTTTTGATTTGTTAAAAAAGTTTGAAATATCCAATAAATGTCGTTCCACTTCATGATTGTGTCCCACTTGTTGTTGATTCTTCACAAAAAAATACAGTTTTATATCTTTATGTTTGAAGCCTGAAATGTGGCAAAAGGTCGCAAAGTTCAAGGGGGCCGAATATTCGCAAGGCACTGTATATAATTCTGTGTGATTATTTAGGTATTTAGTAAATAAATAATTAAGCCTATTTGTGTATTGCTGATTGAACTTATTAGTTAGGGTTCGTGCAGATAACCCATTTCTTACAACAATCAGAATGAGACTGATCAAGGTGCCGATTAATAATTGACTGCTATTGATATAAAAGATCTTCAGATCTTTAAGAGAGTGGATTCTGGAGATAACCGCTCTATATAAATTAATGCTTCCCCAGGTTATTAATGGTTTAATTGTTGCATGGTTTAATTCAATCACGTAATAAATTAAACGTTAGGTAATCGATTTGATAAAATAGCATGTCATATAATTTAATCATAGTCAGAGATACGACAGGCCAGATTGGGAATTCAGCCAGGACATCGGGGTTGACACTAGAGGTTGACTGATTAAATCGGAAAGGCCGATTAATTAGGGCCAATTTCAAGTTTTCATAACAATCGGTATTTTTGGACGCCGATTTTGCCTTTTTTTTTTTTACAACTTTATTTAACAAGGCAAGTCAGTTAAGAACACATTCTTATTTTCAATGATGGCCTAGGAACAGTGGGTTTAACTGCCTTGTTCAGGAGCAGAACGACAGATTTTTACCTTGTCAGCTCTGGGATTCAATCTTGCAACCTTGCGGTTAACTCGTCCAATGCTTTAACCACCTGCCTCACGAGAAGCCTGCCTGTTACGCGAATGCAGTAAGAAGCCAAGGTAAGTTGCTAGCTAGCATTAAACTTATCTTATAAAAAATCTAATCAATCAATAATAATCAATAGTTAACTACACATGGTTGATATATTACTAGTTTATCTAGCATATAATCAATGCAACGCAGGGGGATGATTTAACAAAAGCACATTTGCGAAAAAATACCAAACGGTTCTGTATTTCACTGAAATAAACGTTTTGTTTTCGAAATTATAGTTTCCGGATTCGACCATATTAATGACCAAAGGCTTGTATTTTTGTGTGTTATTATGATAGACTTAATTCTATGATTTGATATTTGATAGAGCAGTCTGACTGAGCGATGGTAGGCAGCAGCAGGCTCGTAGGCATTCATTCAAACAGCACTTTTGTGCGTTTTGCCAGCAGCACTTCGCAAGCACAGCATTGTTTATGACTTCAAGCCTATCAACTCCCGAAATTAGGCGGGTGTAACCGATGTGAAATGGTTAGCTAGTTAGCGGAGTGCGCGCTAATAGCGTTTCAAACATCACTCGCTCTGAGACTTGGAGTGGTTGTTCCCCTTGCTCTGCAAGGGCTGCGGCATCTGTGGAGCGATGGGTAACGCTGCTTCGAGGGTGGTTGTTGTCGATGTGTTCCTGGTTCGAGCCCAGGTAGGGGCGAGGAGAGGGACGGAAGCTATACTGTTACACTGGCAATACTAAAGTGCCTATAAGAACATCCAATAGTTAAAGGTATATGAAATACAAATGGTATAGAGAAAAATAGTCCTATAAATACTATATTAACTACAACCTAAAACCTCTTACCTTGGAATATTGAAGTCTCATGTTAAAAAGGAGCCACCAACTTTCATATGTTCTCATGTTCTGAGCAGGAAACTCAAACGTTAGCTTTTTTTACATGGCAAATATATTGCACTTTTACTTTCTTCTCCAACACTTTGTTTTTGCATTATTTAAACCAAATTTAACATGTTTCATTATTTACTTGAGGCTAAATGGATTTTTATTCATGTATTATATAAAGTTAAAATAAGTGTTCATTCAGTATTGTTGTAATTATCATTATTACAAAAAAACAAACAAAAACAAAACAAAAAAAAAAATCAGCCAATTAATCAGTACCGGCTTTTTTTCCGATCCTCCAATAAATCGGTATCGGCGGTGAAAAATCATAATCGGTCAACCTCTAGTTGACACCCCTACTCTTATGATAAGTGCCATGGGATCTTTAGTGACCACAGAGAGTCAGGACACCCGTTTAATGTCCCATCCAAAAGACGGCACCCTACACAGGGCAATGTCCCCAATCACTGCCCTGGGGCATTGGGCTATTTTTTAGACCAGAGGAAAGTGTGCCTCCTACGGCTCTTCAACACCACTTCCAGCAGCATCTGGTCTCCCATCCAGGGACTGACCAGGACCAACCCTGCTTAGCTTCAGAAGCAAGCCAGCAGTGTGATATGCTGCTGGTAAAGTATCTTAAAAAATGAAATAGAGGCCTCCTTAGTGGCCCAGCGGTCTAAGGCACTGCATCGCAGTGCCAGAGGCATTCCTACAGACCCAGGTTCGATCCCGGGCTGTATCACAACCGTCCGTGATCGGGAGTCCCATTGGGCGGCACACAATTGGCCCATCGTCTTCCGGGTTAGGTTAGGGTTAGGCCGAGGGTGCTTCACTTGGCTCATCGCGCTCTAGCGACTCCTTGTGGCCTGCCACAAGGAGTCGCTAGAGCGCGATGAGCCACATTGGTGCGGCTGGCTTCCAGGTTAAGCAGGCGGGTGTTAAGAAGCGCGGCTAGGCGGGTCATGTTTCGGAGGACACATGACTCGATCTTCGCCTCCCGAGCCAGTTGGGGAGTTGCAGCGACGAGACAAGATCCAAATTGTGGAGAAAAAGGGGTAAAATACACAAAAGAACATAGATAAATAACAATAACTAAATACCTCGTCCACTATGATGTGGGTCAGAGAGCTGAGCATGTGGTCCTGCTGCAGCTTCCTGAGGAGAACCCCGGTGGTGCAGTACAGAAGACGGGTTGAGTCCGAAGACTTGTTCTCCATCCGGATCTGGTAGCCGCACAGCGATGACTAAAACATCAACATTGTAAACATGTAATAGAAAATACCTTCATCAAATGTGTTGCATTCAACTCTTCCCTTACCCAACACCTAACCTTTTTGAGGCACCCTATATATCCTAAACCACACAAAAACCACCTAACGTAACCCCAACCTACATGTAACTTATTGTTGTCAAGCTCAATCCAATCTCAAACCACCTAACCACTTCCACCAGCCCATCACATATTCCCTCTAACCTTGGATCCAGGCCCATCGTCACAGCCCAGCTCCTGAGACACCCTGCTGGCCAGACTCATGGCAGAGATCCTGCGTGGCTGGGTGACCACTATGTTACAGGGCTGTGCAGCAGCTCCCCCAGTCAGAAGCTCCTCTAGGATAAACTGGGGGATCTGGGTACTCTTCCCGCTGCCCGTCTCCCCCGCTACCACCACCACACGGTTGCGTCGCAGAGCCTCCATAACCCGCACGCGGTGCTGGAACACCGGGAGCTGCTCTCTGTCCGTCTGTAGAGTTTAGAAACATTTAGTAAAGTGTCCCTCCACAATATTACAACTATTGATAAGACATTAAAACTGATTAAAAACATTACAGACCTGTAACCGCCTGGACAGGGCCGAGCCACGGAGCTTCAGAAGAAGGGACCGAGCCGCCACCTCTGCAACCCCACCACCTCTCTCCTTCGGGGTAATGGTTTTCCCTGGGTCCTCCTCTTCCTCCAGGTTGGCCAGGCTCTCCCAGTCATCCTCGAGCTCGTCCCCAGCTCCCTGCAGCCCTGGCTGGGGAGGAGGACACTTCTTCTGGGGTTGCTGCTGCTTCAGCCGGGTCAGCAGTCGGGTGATGAATTGGTCTCGGGGTTTGTTGATGGCTGTGCGGAGCTCCTCCTCCTCTGCCTGCTCGCTGTCCCGCCACTCCAGCCACACCTCACGGTACGTGGGAGGGATCAACATATGGACTGACTGGGATGGAGAGAGAGCAAGAGAGAGACAGAGAGAAATCGAGACAGAGAGACACACACACACAGATAGAAAGGCAGACAGAAAGAGACAGACAGACACACAGACAGAGAGAGCAAGAGAAAGAGAGACAGACAGAGAAATAAAGAGACACAGAGAGCGAGAGTGAGAGACACACACAGACAGAGAGAGACAGACAGACACACAGGTTACAGTTATTGGAATGTAAAACAGCATCAGAAACACACCTGACCCTAGTTGAGGTTACATAGAGTATGAACTCACCTGTCCTTTACATAGGTTGTAGATGGCCAGTGTTGCACCCAGGTGCTGAGCCTGCATGCCGTCCTCAGTGAGAATATTGGGACAAACCTCCAAAACATCATCCAGTCTCTGAACACGAACCCTGGGAGAAACAATACCAGTCTTACTGTGAGACAAAACTTATAACACATCATACACTGTCTAAGTCTGGCTGACACCAAACTCCAAGTCTTCACCACTTGGAAAGACTCTTTGATGTTGCAGGCATGATAATGAAGGAGGCTGTGATTTTTTACAGGTTGGTTCTCCTCTGTGTCTTTCTCACTCAAATGCCCACACAGACAACCACACACAGCCCCTGAGCCCCACTGCCCCTAACCCGGATTGGTTCTCTCAAACTTTTTTTCTTTCCTGGGGGTTGAGACCTCACGGAAGTGGGCGGCGCTTAGGGGCTGTGTGTGGCTGTATCAAGGTTAGGGGGTGGCTCTCAGGGGCTGTGTATCGCTGTATCAGGGTTAGGGAGTGGCGCTCAGGGGCTGTGTTTGGTTGTATCAGGGTTAGGGGGTGGCGCTCAAGGGCTGTGTGTGAATTCTGCATTTAAAACAGACTCCAGTCCAGCTCTCCCTGGCTGTCTACCATGTCAGCCAGGCTAAAACTGTCCATCTTCCAAACACTATCCCTGGAGGATAACAGATTGCAGAAAACAGATGTGCAGCTTCTCTGACTATCAATGTTAAGGTAAATTTCATTTTAATGCAGTTAATTCAGTAAAATAAACTGAAATTCCAACTCAATGAAAACTCATTGAAAAAGCAGTTGACTGAATGAAATGGCATTGACCACAAGCCTGCAGACTACTTTAACAACATGCCAGAGATCCTGAGATTGGATCCAATCACTCACCTGCACTTCCAGTATCTCCCAGCAGCAACCTTCTGGAAGGAGGGAGCAGGGCTCTTAGGGAGGTTCTTCCTGACCCAGTCAATCAGGAACTGTTTGGGGGACTTGCCGGTCCAGCTGCGAGCCGTGTAGTCAAAGTTACGGATGTCTTTAGGCTCATTATTTTTCGCTGCTAAGGAGACAGAAATAAATATGATGTTTTATTACGAAACCTCAGTACCACAGTCAGTTATACTGTAATGTGTAGGATTTTACTACACAACTTAGTATGCATTTGAACACTCATATACAACTGCCATGCACTATTGTTTTGAATAAGTACAGATATAGTGCATCATATACTCAGTTGACACCACAGGAGGCTGGTGGTGCCTTAATTGGGGAGGATGGACTCCTGGTAATGGCTGGAGTGGAATAAGTGGAATGGTATCACCAACATCAAACACATGGTTTCCATGGTTTCCATGTGTTTGATGCCATTCCATTTGCTCCTTCCCTGCCATTATTATGAGGTGTCCTCCCCTCAGATTGACCAAACAAAGACATTTGGTCAATCCATACTTACTTTTCTCTGCGGGAGGGGGCGTTTCCTTTTCAGCTTGTTCAAACAGGCCGAATGCCAGTTCTTCCTTGCCCTCAGTTGGAGCAGGTGGTTTCTTCTCCTCGATTTTGGGCGTGTCTACAACTTTTATCACTGTGTTGAACATAGGATGGGATTCTAGTGGCTTCATCTCTAAAATGTGAATAGAAACATAACCATTAATATGTGGTGTGAAAATAAAACCTATATAAACTCAGCTAAAAAAGAAATGTCCCTTTTTCAGGACCCTGTCTTTCAAAGATAATTCGTAAAAATAAAAATAACTTCACAGATCTTCATTGTAAAAGGGTTTAAACACTGTTTCCCATGCTTGTTCAAAGAACCATAAACAATTAACAGGTACAGGATGGCAACAACAACTGCCCGAGTTACACCAGGAACGCACAATCCCTCCATCAGTGCTCAGACTGTCCACAATAGGCTGAGAGAGGCTGGACTGAGGGCTTGTAGGCCTGTTGTAAGGCAGGTCCTCACAAGACATCCCCGGCAACAACGTTGCCTATGGGCACAAACCCGTCGCTGGACCAGACAGGACTGGCAAAAAGTGCTCTTCACTGATGAGTTGCAGTTGTCTCACCAGGGGTGATAGCCGGATTCGCATTGATCATCGAAGGAATGAGCGTTACACCGAGGCCTGTACAGTCGTAACCAAAAGTTGAGAACGACACAAATATAAATATCTTTAGAATATTATATATTTTTGTCAGATGTTACTATGGAATACTGAAGTATAATTACAAGCATTTCATAACTGTCAAAGGCTTTTATTGACAATTACATGAAGTTGATGCAAGAGTCAATATTTGCAGTGTTGACCCTTCTTTCTCAAGACCTCTGCAATCCGCCCTGGCATGCTGTCAATTAACTTCTGGGCCACATCCTGACTGATGGCAGCCCATTCTTGCATAATCAATGCTTGGAGTTTGTCAGAATTTGTGGATTTTTGATTGTCCACCCGCCTCTTGAGGATTGACCACAAGTTCTCAATGGGATTAAGGTCTGGGGAGTTTCCTGGCCATGGACCCAACATATCGATGTTTTGTTCCCCAAGCCACTTAGTTATCACTTTTGCCTTATGGCAAGGTGCTCCATCATACTGGAAAAGGCATTGTTCGTCCCCAAACTGTTCCTGGATGGTTGGAAGAAGTTGATCTCAGAGGTGTGTTCTTTATTCATGGCTGTGTTCTTAGGCAAAATTGTGAGTGAGCCCACTCCCTTGCCTGAGAAGTAACCCCACACACAAATGGTCTCAGGATGCTTTACTGTTGGCATGACACAGGACTGATGGTAGCACTCACCTTGTCTTCCCCGGACAAGCTTTTTTCTGAATGCCCCAAACAATCGGAAAGGGGATTCATCAGAGAAAATGACTTTACCCCCATCCTCAGCAGTCCAATCCCTGTACCTTCTGCAGAATATCAGTCTGTCCCTGATGTTTTTCCTGGAGAGAAGTGGCTTCTTTGCTGCCCTTCTTGACACCAGGCCATCCTCCAAAAGTCTTTGCCTCACTGTGCATGCAGATGCAGTCACACCTGCCTGCTGCCATTCCTGAGCAAGCTCTGTACTGGTGGTGCCCCGATCCCGCAGCTGAATCAACTATAGGAGACGGTCCTGGCGCTTGCTGGACTTTCTTGGGCGCTCTGAAGCCTTCTTCACAACAATTGAACTGCTCTCCTTAAAGTTCTTGATGATCCGATAAATGGTTGATTTAGGTGCCATCTTACTGGCAGCAATATCCTTGCCTGTGAAGCCCTTTTTGTGCAAAGCAATGATGATGGCACGTGTTTCCTTGCAGGTAACCATGGTTGACAGAGGAAGAACAAGAAACAATTCCAAGCACCACCCTCCTTTTGAAGCTTCCAGTCTGTTATTCGAACTCAATCAGCATGACAGAGTGATCTCCAGCCTTGTCCTCGTCAACACTCACACCTGTGTTAACGAGAGAATCACTGACATGTCAGCTGGTCCTTCTGTGGCAAGGCTGAAATGTAGTGTAAATGTTTTTTGGGGATTCAGTTCATTTGCATGGCAAAGGGGGACTTTGCAATTAATTGCAATTCATCTTATCACTCTTCATAACATTCTGGAGAATATGCAAATTGCCATTATTCAAACTGAGGCAGCAGACTTTGTGAAAATTTATATTTGTGTCATTCTCAAAACTTTTGGCCACGACTGTACTCTGGAGTGGGATTGATTTGGAGGTGGAGGGTCAGTCATGGTCTGGGGAGGTATGTCACAGCATCATCGGACTGAGCCGGTTGTCATTGTAGGCAATCTCAACGCTGTGCGTTACAGGGAAGACATCCTCCTCCCTCATGTGGTACGCTTCCTGCAGGCTAATCCTGACATGACCCTGCAGCATGACAATGCCACCAGCCGTACTGCTCGTTCTGTGCGTGAGTTCCTGCAAGACAGGAATGTCAGTGTTCTGCCATGGCCAGCGAAGAGCCCGGATCTCAATCCCATTGAGCACGTCTGGGACCTGTTGGATCGGAGGGTGAGGGCTAGGGCCATTCCCCCCAGAAATATCCGGGAAATTGCAGGTGCTTTGGTGGAAGAGTGGGGTAACATCTCACAGCAAGAACTGGCAAATCTGGTGCAGTCCATGAGGAGGAGATACACTGCAGTACTTAATGCAGCTGGTGGCCACATCAGATACTAACTGTTACTTTTGATTTTGACTCCCCCCTTTGTTCAGGGACTCATTATTCCATTTATGTTAGTCACATGTCTGTGGAACTTGTTCAGTTTATGTCTTGAATGTTTTTATGTTCATACAAATATTCACACTAAGTTTTTAGAAAATCAACGCAGTTGACAGTCACAGGACGTTTCTTTTTTTGCTGAGTTTACTTCTAGGAAATATTATTTAAAAAAAATGCTCTGTGGTCAAATACGGAACATTGGTGAATATGTTATTGTAAATAGTTTGAAAGAATGTATGCAGATCAGGGGTGGGCAACTGGCAGCGGCCCCCATTATGTAGGCACACGGATACATTTCCAAATACCAAAACATCAAATATTTACAGTATCATAGGACTGGTACTGTATATATATATTTTTAGGAACTCAGTCCAGGGTCTCAGCTTACTGTTGAGAGTTAGAATAGTAGAACACACAAAGTGCAATTTCGAAAATGGGTTGTGCATCAGCAGTTCCTCTTTCTATGTCAGTCAGTAGCTAGGTTTCCATCCAGTTTGCAACAGATTTTCATGCAAATATTCAAAGATTTGTATAAAACAATATGAGCACTTTCCCACCAGGGATGTGTTTCAATTAAACTGACCTTTTGTGGATAAAAGGCTGTGCATGATGACATAGTGCACATAAAAATGTACTTTTGCCATTAGATTCCAATGGGTTTCCATCGCATTTTCAACTCTGCTGATGGTTTTGTCACAAAACTGTTGTAATATAGTAAATATGCCTAATCTGGTCTTGGCAGATGTGCTCTAACCAACAGCTGGCAGATACAGTGCAGGTAGGCTACCTGCATTATGAGATTATTATAGATAAGAGATATTTATTTGTATTTGTCAAACGGTGGCCAAGCATTGATGTCAACAGAGTAAGACCCTCAATATTTATTGGAAAGGAGCATCAAGCTCATCACCTTGCACTATCACCCCCCTGTGAAGTTCATAACTTATTTAATCTGTAGTCTAAAAAACTGCATGCATTCCTGAGTCGTAGTGGGAGGACCACACAGCATATCATCGTGTGACTCCAAGTTTACTTCCATATGATGGTTATTGTTATTACATCATAAGGGTGTTTCTACTGCCATTTCTTGCATAATTAATTTTACAGACACAAAAAGATCCCACTATGTCTAACGAACAAATTGTCTGTCGGCATTTATAAAATTGTACCGTCATTTCATGTTTCCATCAGCCCGGTCTTTACTTTATTCACGCGTCAGGTAATCAAATAGTTGGATGGAAACCTGGTTACTGACAGTCACTCAATTAAAAATGGTTTTAGATTGGTAAGTTATCTAAACTTGTAGTAATCATGGTTGAATTACCAACTGGGTGGTCCCCCATTGATTTTGTTAATCACTCTGATTCAGATATCATATTAAAAACTGCTAACATTTCTTTCTACTCTATGGAAAAATGTGTACAAGTGCAGGAAAGTAGCTGTAAAACTTCACATTTTTCTCCACGCCCCATGGCAAAATTAGTAGAATTAGATTAAATGAGTTATAAAACAACAACATCTTCTTTCTGCCCCATGGCTAAATATGTAGAATTGGAGCAAACGTGCTTTAAAATGGAAAAATGATTCTGTTGTTGGGGGAGGGGGCAACAACATTTTGCTTAGGGCCGGCTCCGGCTCTGACTGCATGTGTGGGTATGGATGTGAGTACGGAGACCGACGTGCCACTGAGGCCCCTCATGATGAGTTCCGATTTTCTGTGGCACCCATCCCCGTTCAAAGTTGCCCGTCCCCGATATAGATAATGTGGGTGTTCAGTTGACAATGGAGGACCCAGACAGACCTTGCTGTATGACTCTGATTCTGTCCTGTGCAGTCCTCTGTCCTCCTTTGTCCTTCTTGGCCTTGGCTGTAGCAGCCATCTCCTTGGCATCGTACAGCTGTGCAGTGAGCACCAGGTACCTGTCGTTCTACACAACATCACATGACATAACCAGAGTGAAGGGAAACAGTACTACCCATCAAGTAGTGCCCAGTAGTTATAATCCCTAGAACTTTCAGAAAAGTAGCCTGGGTGCCAGTCTGTTTCTGCTCTCTTGCTAACTCCTTATGGAATTGTCATGCTAAACATTCCATAATGTGTTGGCAAGAGTGCAGAAACAGAGTTGCACCCAGGCTATGAGAAAAGTAAGACCAGCTTAGATTGTCACCATTTATACAGTACATATCAGTGTAACAGGTGAATGTGTGACATGATTGCTGAGTTCAGCTTACCGGATCAAACTTCTCATCCAGTTCTGGGTTCCGTGTCTTCTTCCCACTCTGCTCCTCCTCTTCTTCGCTGCTCTCCTCACTGGACTGCTCTGCGTATCTAAGGATCCACTCCTTCACACTGGCTCCCTCATCCTTCACAGGCACCTGTCAACATGGAGATCACCATGGAGATGACTGATCATTCATTGACTCACAGACTCAGAATGTGTAGAAAATGTTTCCCATAATCTTACGTTGCCAGACTGTAAATGTCACATTTGCTCCGCATACTCTAAGCAACACAATAGGAAAGAATGGATCAAGGCTATATTTTCCCCACCTTTGCAGGCTCTTTCTTCGGCTCTTTGGGAGACTCAGGTTCGGGTGCTTGGGGTGCAGGCTGGAACTTTGGCTTGGTCTCATGGTTCTCTTCCTGCATCCTCTGACTGAAACCTGCTGGCAGCTCCTCTGGAGGAGAGGAGGTGGAGGGAATGAAAGAAAGCTAGAGTAAAACGAGTCAGTCAGAGGATCAGTGAAGAAGTTTACTGCGATAAGAGGGTAAAAAAAAAACAGACAATTTGAAAATCAAAGTATAAGTACCATCTTTCAGGTTCAGGCAAAGCCAGTCGAGGGCAGAGTGCAGGTCTCCTCCATACAACACACTGCTTTTCATGGCTTCCTCAATGTGCTCCGTCTTAAACTTGAACTTCTGCAGAGCTAAGTAGAGATCCTGTATAACACAATCACAGGCTACATCATGACAGTGTAACACAAAGCATATGACATTAGAATATATTAACAAAATACATATGACAGACATGTGAATAAAGGATTGTTTGTTACTGTGACACATGATGTTCTTTACCAGCAGTTTCTTGTTGGTGAGTCTTCCTGATATCGGTCCTTTGTCTCCATTCTCTTGCCTGAAATCATTGATCAGTTTGATGATCTTCTTCTCCAAGTCTGTTTGAATGACAACCTGTCACAGAAGTAAAACATTTCAGAACGTGTTTATAAAGTAGTAGGCTAATAACAGGGTTAAACATCAGTCTATTCTGCACACTTACTTTGAGTATAGACTTGTCAGTGACTCCTCCTGTGTCCACTTGTGCTGTGTTTGTGAGGCTGTAGGTCTTTGGACCTGTCAAACAAGTCAATGAAAGTGTCAGACTCACACAGATGGTTTAATTATGCCTGCCATATGCCATCCAACATTGAATCATGTATTACAGGCTATCATTACCCACCAGGGGTTTCTGACTCATAACAATAGCCACAGCCTTCTGAGACATTACTTTATATGAGTGACATACCTTTTGGCTTGATATCTTTCACAGCAGCTTTAGCAGGAGTTGGCTTCTGCTTTTTCCCAGTAGTAGCAGGGTCAGCCACGCCGTTTCCAGCAGCAGGAACATTGTTGCCTGCTGCTGCCGGTTGGACTGTAGGGACAGTGGCTGATTTCTTCTTCTTTCCACCCATTCAGAAACTGTGATCTGTTGCCCTACAGGTCTAATAAATTGAAAAACATCTGCCAACAGCTAATTTCATATGTTTCTTAAAATATAACGGTTGTTTGGCTACTCTAAAAACAGATAGATAGCTAGTAACGTTAGCTAGTTAGCAAACAGCTACACCTTGCAGGCACCGGTGAAAAGACACAAGCACTTCCAACGCAATCTGTTTGTCACGTTATAATAACACGTTAAAACACCGCTCTACTAAACTAGTATATAGTCAGTTTAAACGATTGACTATTCAAGAGTGGAGTCGAGCATGTTTTCTATATTCATAATAATGTTGTGGCTAGTTTGCCAAATAATAAAACTCGTCTAAAATATTTTTCGCGAGTTATGAATTGGTAGTTTCCGGTTTCCGTAGCGGAAGTAATATTGTTGCATTGTGGGATTTGTGTGCTTTCATCTTGCAATCATGGCGGACGCCTTTGGAGACGATTTGTTCAGCGTGTTCGATGAAGAACAAACATCTTCAACTAAAAAGAAACCACCAATACCTGAAAAGGGGTATGTTAGTTATGGGTTTTCATTCGGTTAGAAAGTTGTTTTCAATTCATAAAGTAATGACACAGACAACTATCCAATAAGAACACTCGCAAACAACATCTCGCATTGCTGGCTAGACAATGCTAACGACGGCTAGCTACTAAGTTTACAGCCCAATGCCTAACGTTACATTTACACCAGTTTATGTTTAATCCCAGACTCTTGGTTGTGAGACTGTTGTGTGCTTACCAGTTAGCTGATGATATGAACATTTGGCCACATTTTATTCGTTTAAATTTTTAGTGTTAATGATTTTAGATATAGTATAGTCGGAAGGTAACTATCAAACTAGGAAGCATTCTGCCTTCTCCCTACAGTCCTCAGACATTAACTTCGTCCACGACTGCCTCGTGAACTACATTACAATCCCGACGCTGTGTTAACATTTAGACACGTAGATAGGCATCGCTTACAATATGGCTGGTATTAAAGATGGTAGATAAATGACGCTGTTTTACTCAAGCCGTTTACTTTTGAAATAAATGGTCAGTTCCGGTCTGCTTAACGGGGTTGATCTCCCATGCCCCAATCCGATAGCGGCTGGGTCTGGCCTGCTTCGTTAATTGACTGTAATGTAACCGGGGGGCACTTCTGTCTCAGGTGTAATCTTTCCCAATATGCCATTCTGTACAGATGTTCCACTGTGTCCCTCATTCACTTTGACCCTTATCAAAGGACCACACTTTGGAAGATCAGCCAGATATTGCTGTGGAATAATAACCTGCCAAGATATGGGGCAGTAGTAAATATATATTTACATGTGGACACCCCTTCAAATGAGTGGATTTGGCATTTTCGGTCACACCCATTGCTGACAGGTGTATAAAATAGAGCACACAGAGCTCAGTGACTTTCAGCGTGGCACTGTCCTAGTATGCCACCTTTCCAACAAGTCAGTATGTCAAGTTTCTGCCCTACTAAAGCTGCC